>NC_045978.1:40490269-40677769 GCF_010909765.2 Amblyraja radiata | reverse complement strand
AAAACACAGAGCATATCTGGTTAAAATGATGCAAATGTTTTGAATTTGGTACTTGATTGGGTATTTGATTAACAATAACCGATACTGGTGGAGCATCTCGCATTTAAGAAATCATTAAAGAGATCACTGTATTCTTAAAGGAAATGTTGATGTGTTGAGTTCTGAAATTTTAGGACCAAAGTGAGAGTGCGTTTGTGAGATTAATTTGGATCACACAAGAAATAAGACGGCATTGTCAAAACAAGCCCAATGGTCATAGTGCGCACATTGTGTGCCCACGGTTCCTTCACTGTTGTATACAGTTTGCCTTAATGCACCTTGCATATTTCAAGAATTTCATACTTAGTCAGTTTAACCAAAAGAAAGCTCGATTTACCAGATAGTTTAAATGTGTGTGAGTATTCCCAACCCCCTTTTCTAACCACAACAGAAACCCCAAAGATATAGTTTATACAACCACCAACGCAGTCTTCTTCGCATTAGTTCTGAAATTACAATGGGAGCTCAGGAAACTCCCCGTTGATGTTCTAACCCATGACATTTATTATGAGAAACTGGTCTAAAATTATTTCTGCTTTACTGTTACAATTACATTTGCTACTTGAATTCAAATATCACTGACGATCTGAAAATATCATAAAATATCTGAGCTTCATATTTTTTCCTTCTATTAAAATGGAAAATATGGGCTAACTATAACTTTATAGTTAACAAGATTAACAAAATATTTTTTGGATATTGAGGCTTAAAAGGATCAATTATATGAACTGGTTTCACAAACTTGACTTGCAGCATTGGTAGATTCTACTGTTCAGCGAGACATGTAAACAAGATAGAGAAACAAAAAAACTTCATATTCTGGAAATCTGAAACGGTAGAAAATGCTGGAAACACTCTGATGAAAGGTCAACAACGTTGAACGTTATCTTTGTTTTTCAGATGCTGAGTATTTCCAGTATTGTGCGTTTTTTTATATTTTAAACAAGATAAGAGCTTGTAGCCGGAACACCTGCTATTGATTGTGAACAATACCCAACCACATAGTGGTCGATAGAACAACGTATCTAAATTCAGCCCACATGGTACGCATTGTTCTCAAAGGTACAGGCACACACTATAAACTACAGGCTTGTTCTCCTTAAGCACAGAATAAAGTGAGTGATCTAATTTACACACATAACCAGAGCAAATTAAATTATCCTGATTGCAACAAAGCTTGGATATTTAATTTTCAGTTTACAGCTTGTTGCAAAAGAAACTCACAATGGGGTTTGAAGTAACCAGTATGGTCTGTGCTAAACTGAAAGTCTGTGCATTAAACGGTGCCAACCTAAAATGTCACATACATTTTCTCCAGAGATGCTGCCTGATATACCGAGGTACTCCAGCATTTTGTGTATCCATCAAAAGTCAGTATGCAAGTTTCGCATTACAAAACACAAATGTATTTGACCAAAATAAAATGTCATCATTACTAAGCATAAATTACTTCATGCTTTTCATTAACAACAGAACCCATTGACAGCTTTGGGATTGTATGCAATTCCCAGGCCCCATTACAGGAAAGAGAGAGTACAGAAGAGGTTTACGAGAATTAGGGTATTATCTAGTGGGGGAGATTGGACAAATTTGGATTGTTTTCTCTGGAGTGTCGAAGAGTGAGGGAGGCCAGTTGGTAGTTTATAACATTTTAAGGCAAGGCAAGGCAAGGCAAGGCAACTTTATTTATATAGCACATTTCATACACGAGGCAGACTCAAAGTGCTTCACATAAAAACATGTCATACAGTAAAATGAAATAATAAAATGAAATAAAATAGAAGAACTAAAAGAAAAGAAAAGCAAAATTAAAAATGCATTATAAAAAGTGCAAAAGTTAAAAGTGCAATGTAGTTAAGATTTAGCTGAAAGCTAAAGTAAACATAAAAGTTTTCAGTCTTGTTTTAAAAGTGGTCAAAGTTGAGGCAGGTCTTAAATCTTCAGCGAGTTTATTCCAGCTATTTGTTGCATAGTAACTAAATCCTGCTTTCCCATGTTTTGTATTTACTCTGGGAATCATTAACAGATTGGTTTCAGAAGATCTTAGCGGTCTAGAAGGCTTATATAGTGGAAGCATGTCAGTGATATACTTTGGTCCTAAACCATGTAGTGATTTATAGGTGAGCAGCAGGATTTTAAAATCAATTCTCTGACATACAGAGAGCCAATGTAAGGATTTAAGAATTGGTGTAATGTGTTCAAATGTTTTGGTCTTTGTTAGAACTCTAGCAACAGCGTTCTGAACAAGCTGTAGCTGCCTGACAGTTTTTTCGGAAGACCTGCAAGGAGACCGTTACAATAATCTAGCCTACTAGTAATAAAGGCATGTACAAGTTTTTCTAAGTCTTGAGCTGACATGAGTCCTCTTAATCTTGCTACGTTTTTGAGGTGATAGTAGGCCGATTTTGTTACTGATTTGATGTGACTGTTGAAATTTAAATCTGAATCCATAATGACCCCAAGATTTCTGGCTTTGTTTGAAGTTTTCAGGGACAGAGAGTGAAGGTGTTGGGTTACTTTAAGCCTTTCTTTTTTAGCACCAAAAACAATTATCTCCGTTTTGTCCTTATTTAGTTGGAGAAAATTTTGGCACATCCAGTCTTTGACTTGCTCAATGCACTGGCACAGCTGATCTATGGGGCGATAGTCATTTGGTGATAGCGCTACATAGATTTGAGTGTCATCGGCATAGCAGTGGTGGTCAATATTATTATTTCGCATGATTTGCCCTAGTGGGAGCATGTAGATGTTGAATAAAGAGGGCCCTAAGATCGAACCTTGCGGGACTCCACACGTCACGTTGGTTGGTTCTGATACAAAGTCGCCAATCGAAACAAAATAGTTCCTATCTTGTAGATATGACCTGAACCAACTTAAGAATGTGCCTGAGAGCCCCACCCATTTTCCCAACCTGTCCAAAAGTATTGAGTGATCAACAGTGTCGAATGCAGCACTGAGGTCTAATAGCATTAATATTGAAACTTTGCCAGAGTCTGTGTTAAGACGGATGTCGTTTACAACTTTAATAAGGGCGGTCTCGGTGCTATGAAGAGGTCGAAATCCTGACTGGATGTTATCGTAGCAGCCAGTTGAAGCCAGGAAGTGATTAAGTTGCTGGAGGACAACTTTCTCAATGATTTTACTTATGAAAGATAGGTTTGATATTGGTCTATAGTTGTTAATAATAGAGGCATCTAGGCTCCGCTTTTTTAAAAGAGGTTTAATAACTGCAGTTTTCAAGGCTTTTGGGAAATTGCCTGATTGAAGAGAGCTGTTAACTATTTGCAGTATGTCTATTGCTAGGTAGTCAAAAACATTCGTAAAGAAGTTGGTAGGTAAAGCATCAAGGCAGCAGGTGGATGGCCTTAGTTGTGTCACCGTTTCCACAAGAGTTTTAGAGTCTATGACATTAAAGCATGTCATCATTGCCACGTTACCTTTGCCTAAACAGGGTGGTGATCCAACATTTTTGTTTGAAGCGGTGATATTGATGGCACGTCTGATGCCTTCAATTTTATCTGTATAAAATAATGCAAACTCATTGCATTTCTGCGTGGAATGGAGTTCAGGTGGTATTTGTGTTGGGGGGTTGGTCAGTCTGTCAACAGTTGCAAATAGGGTTTTTGCCTTATTAGTGTTGTTGTTAATGATATTGGAGAAAAATGTTTCTCTGGCACTTTTTATGTCTAAATTGTAGGCACGGAGGCTCTCTTTATAGATGTCATGGTGAATATGAAGTTTTGTTTTCTGCCAGATGCGCTCAGCTTTCCGGCATTCTCTTTTCTGGGCTGTTACAAAAGCAGCATTTCTCCAGGGTGCCTTTTGCTTACCAGAAATCGTTTTAACCGTAACAGGTGCAATGACATCTATAACTTTCACAATTTTGGAGTTAAAGTTATCTACAAGATCATCAGCAGAACATGGGTTTAGAGGTGGTAACAAGGAGATGGCATTTTTAAAGAGTACATTAGAATGTTCATTTATATACCGTTTTTTGACAGTATTTGATTTTGTCTGTATGTCGGGAATAAAAGATATATTAAAGAAAACACAGAAGTGGTCAGACAATGAAGGATCAGTCACGAAAATATCAGAAACAATGAGACCCTTTGTGATAATCAAGTTCAGGTTGTGCCCCTTACAATGAGTAGCCTCTTTCACATGTTGAGACAGTTCAAATGTGTCTAAAATAGTAAAAAATTATTTTGCACCCTTGTCATTCAAATCATCAGTATGAAAATTAAAATCACCAGTTATAACTAGACAGTCAAAGTCAGTGGAGATGCTAGACAATAATTCTGTAAAGTCATCGAAAATATTAGCATAATATTTAGGAGGCCTGTAAATAATTAATAGGAGAACTCTGGGGGAACATTTCAATACAGCACAAAGGTATTTGAATGATGGAAAGTCACCAAGTGACATCTGTTTCCCCTGAAATACATTTTTAAATATAGCAGCAACCCCTCCACCTCTTTTTCCAGATCTACATACATCAAAAAAGTTATAGTTGGGAGGAGCTGTCTCGATCAGAATGGTTGCACTGTTATTTTGTTCTAGCCATGTTTCAGTTAAAAACATAAAATCCAGTTTAGAGGTGGTAATAAAATCGTTGACTAAAAATGATTTGTTATTAAGAGACCTAACATTAAGCAGACCCATCCTGATGGTATTATTGATAGGCTTTATGGTTGGTTTTGGTTTGGAGGTAATAGGTATTAGGTTTGTTAGGTTAGCAGTGTGTCTAAGTTTCCATTTGTTTACTCTCTTAGTAGTCACAACAGGAATGCAGAAGGTGCCATACTTTGACGTAGGCGACCTTGGGTTCAGCTGATTATGCGGAACTTCCTTCGTAATGTGTCTACGGCTGAACCCTTTCTTGTCTCAGTAATATTCAGGACTGCTATCAATACAGGGGGGGGGGGGGGCTGTGGCGCCCTCCGCTTGGTTGTTATCTCCCTGCGGCCGTGACATGGCGATGGTACTGATATGGGGCGTGGGCTGGGCATCATAGACACAGATGCAAGTTTAATGCCACCTTTTTCCTGTTTCTTCAATTCATATGGAAAATCATAATGGGAGGAAACAGTGGAGCTGGTGTTGTTATGGCTATGGGAGAGATGAGGGTGGAGGTCATCGTCGATGGGCGAGTGCAGAGGAGGCTGTTCCTCTCCAAGCCAGCATCAGCAGTGGGGGATGGTAGGGCGCGTCAATGGGGATGGGTGGGTGGGGGGGGCTGTTGTCTCTCCTCAACGTCTGTGGTCTGACTGCGGCCTGTGTGTCAGACAGTGGCAGGGTAGATGTGTGGGGGGGGGGCTGTTGCCTCGCTTCTCTACCTGTGGTCTGACTGCGGCCTGTGTGTCAGACCGCGGCAGGGTAGATTTGTGGGAGAGCGAGAAGAGAAGATTGTCCCTTAACAGTCTTGAGCCGAACCTGTTTGGGTGTACACCATCTGCTCTGAAAAGATATTTGCGCCCCCACAACAAGTTAAAGTTGTCAATAAAGCTCCTTCCTCTTTCATTGCAGATTCTGGAAAGCCATGTATTCAGTACAAGTAGCCGACTGAATGTGTTTATTCCCCTGTCAACTGCTGGTATGGGACCACTGATTAATGACTTAATGTCTAATTTGTCCCGTGTATCTAATAGTTCAGTAAAATCCCTCTTTAAAAGTTCTGACTGTTCTTTTCGAATATCATTAAATCCTGCATGCACAATTACCTGTGGGATTTTTGGGTTTTCCAGTATAATTGTGGCTAGTTTCTGGTTGACATAACTAACCGTCACATCTGGGAAGCAGCATGTTTTGATCTTCTTACTGGTTATATCCTTTATGGCTGAATCTCCTACAATCAGAGTGTCTGGTTCATCCGCATTCTGTGTGATGGGCCCTTGTTGTCTCTGTCTGCGCCGTCTGTCCGGACGCGCCCCGGGGCTTGAGGTGACGGACCCATGTGCAGCTCGCCTCCCTGCCGACGTGTTCATGGTCCGTCTCTGTCCGCGCCGTCTGTCCGGACGCATCTCGGGGCTCGTGGCAGCTTGCCTGCCTGGCGACGTGTTCCGTCTCCGTTTCTCATCACGTTTCTGCGGGCTGTCGTCCGTGGACTCTCGTAGTGGCAGGAACCTGTTTTTCAGCGGCAGAGTTAGCTTCGGGGACGGGCTAATCCGGCTGGTACGTGCTACTTTAGCTTTGGGTAGCCTAGCATTTGGCGTTGAGTGAACTTGTTGATTCACTGTGGTTTTCCGTTTGGGCTTAGCGCCGACTTGGTGCCAGTAAGAGGCAGCTGGAACTGTCTCTCTCTTGTCCAGTTTCAGGAAGGATATAATGTAGCTTTCATCGTCATCATTTAGTTGTGTGTTTGTGTCGGAGCTAGCTCAGCTAACTCACCCATCGGCATTGTATCCTGGAGGACGTGTTCATGGTCCGTCTCTGTCGTTGACTCTTGCAGTATTTTTAGTCCTTTGCATTTTTCTAATGCTGCTATCCTCGTTTCAAATATATCCAGTGTCTGCAGCAGTTTGGTGCAGTCTGTGCATTTCCCAGTCTCAGTGCCTTCATGCACGTCAGGCCTCTTTGGCCTCTTCGGGTGGTGGTAGATGCAGCTGTATCAATAAACAGCACATCATCTTCCAGGTGATGATCATGGTTGGCAGAGGAACCAAACCGTCTGGTGTCATCACACTCTCCTTGTTCACTATTCTCTTCTCCACCATCCTTCAGGATTTCTTCAGCACAAACATTTAATGACTGTGTCCGACCACCGCCGGCGTCCGGGCGAGTTTTCATCACTTCCTTGTCCCCCGCGGCCAAGTCGTCTTTCCCTCAGTCGGCCTTGTCCAGCTGCGCTCCGTGGCGAGACGGGGCCGAGCCGGGTCCGGGCAGCAACGGCGGCCCGAAGTCGGCCTTGATCAGGGAGCGGCTCCTGCAGGGCCTTGTGGAGCTGCAGCAAAGTCAGGGTCCCTCTCACACAGCACAGCACACACCCGACTCTATCTCTCTCTCACACAGCGACGGCTGGGCTGGGCAGCACTGGCTCCGCATCCTTTAAGAGGCATGGATAGGGTAGACAGAACCCTTTTCCCAGTATGGAAATGTCAACAATTTAAGGGACTAACATTAAAGGACGAGGTGGAGTTTTAGCCCTGTCTCACGGTGCGAGCTGACCCACGAGGTACCCCGAGTGAAAGACTCGTGGTTGTGTACGAGATTCCAAGTGTATGATTTTAACTGAGTTCCCACGAGTGTTTATACGTTTGCCATTTACTTCTCATTTCCACGATGTGTCAAGTTCCACTCCCGAGTTACCAAGTTCTTCTCCCGAGTTACTCTTGTTTCAGTTCCCACTTCGGACCCAAACTCATTGTTTCATACGGCCTTCCTCCTGTATTAGTGGAATTGTAAAAGAAGTATTAATAATTGTATTACGAAATAGGACATACGGGGTGAATTCAGTAGGTCAGGCAGCGTATGGGGAAAGAGGAATAGTCAGGGTTTCGGCTCTTCTGCTTCCTCGTCAAATTGGGAAACTACTGTTGAAAGGAACTGCAGAGGCTGCTCCCAGTTTGCACAGAGCCTGCCTTCCCAGTAACGAGACTGGGGCTGTTCTAGAGATTATAAAAGTACAGTAAGTGACGCCATATATACGAGCGGCTCCTGATGAAGGTTCTATCATGGGGACGCCGGCAACCTCAATAGTACAGGTGCACAACCTTTTATCCGAAGATCCAAATAACGAAAACCTCCGAATAGCGGACATTTTTTTGGTCCTTGAAGAAAGGTCCTTGAAAACGTTCACCGAGGGCGGCCCGCAGAGGTGACAGCGGAACCTCCGGTCGGTCCTCGAAGAAAGGGGAACTAAATCCCCATTCATAAAAGAGAAGGTGAGGGTATATTGCGCGGGAGGGTTAATAATTGACAATATGCTGCTGCCTGGCCGCTGTTAAAAAGTGTATCGTGAGTCTTGCGTGGGAACTTTTTAACTCAGCGGGCAGGCAGCAGCAGATTGTCGCTCCCTTCAGTTTCACCCCACCTACACCCCTCTGCTTCCCGACCATGTGTGTGACCCCTTCCCTCCCCTCTCCAGCTCCCCGCTCATTGCACCGGCGCGGGGGCTTTGCACTGTCTTCACGTCGGCGATGACAGCAGGTCAGTGCCAGTCACCGGAGACGTCAGGACCAACGGGACACCGACCCCCAGGCCCACTGCAAGCACGGAGATCCCAGAGACCCATAGCCAGCAGCAGCCCAGCCCCGTTCCAACTCCAGAGGAAAACTGCAAACTGGCCGGAGACGTCAGGACCACCAGAAGCCGTTCCCCGAGCTGCGCCCCCTCATCGGGACACCGACCCCCAGGCCAACTGCAAGCACGGAGATCCCAGAGACCCACAGCCAACAGCAGCCCAGCCCAGCCCCGCTCCAACTACAGAGGAACCTGGGTTGCGGATGACGGGGCGCAGCTCGGGGCGTCGTAGGGGCCCATCGGGGAGCGGGTTCCTCTTGGTCCTGACGTCTCCGGCCACCTGCCATCCTCCGGGAACTGTACCGCCCTTGCAGGAGAGTGGGGTTGTTTGCAGTTGCAGAGGGAGGGGGCAAGGGCGGTACAGTTCCCAGTCTCAGCTCCAGTCCAGGGGGGGTGGCCGGAGACGTCAGGACCAACGGGACACCGACCCCCAGGCCCACTGCAAGCACGAAGATCCCAGAGACCCACAGCCAGCAGCAACTCCAGCCCAGCCCCGCTCCAACTCCAGAGGAACACGTAGGGGAAGAAGCTGATGGTGTGCAAGGTACGTCTTGTTCTTGGGGTGGCGGATGAGGGGGCGCAGCTCGGGCTGTGGGCAAACTGCCACTTGTCGCCGTAGCGGCCCATCGGGGAGCGGATTCCTCTGGAGTTGGAGGAGGAGGGGGGTATTGTGCTGTTTGATCGCCCCCCTGCTATCCCAGGGACAGGGAGACACAGCGGATTTTTAGACTGGTGGGCAATCACTTCCAAAGTTCTGCCCACACAGTCAGTACACCTCTCCTACACTGCATTTCATACAAACATTTATTCTGCAAGAAAAAACTACATTGAAGACTCAAACTCGCGACCGAGTAACTGCCGGGATCAAGGCGCAAACTCGCGACCTTGCGGATATGAGCCGAGCACTCTACCACTGAGCCAGCCATTAAAATCTATGCTAAAAAATTTCCATTCTGAAGGCCGACAAATTCTGAATTACGAAAAGTGTCTGGTCCCAAGGCTTTCGGATAAAAGGTTGTGCACCTGTATTAATATTTGACTGACTTACAGAGATGCCCATGGAGGGGAGCACAGATTACATAGTGGCCACTTTATAAGCTTGAGCCTGTTCTCGCTCACCTTTATAGGCTACTTTCCTCAGTGGGCCAACCAGTGAGTGAGGCACTCATTTCCCAGAGCCTGCTGATCATCATTTGCTCTCTAATCTCAATTTTCTCCGTGAGGAACTGCAAACCCATCTTTCAGGGTAGCCCATGAGTTTCCATATGCACATTTCAGCAGCATCGGCACATCCCCCGGGAGAGGGATTTAAATGCTGCACATCTGATTGCTGCACAACCAATTAAGAAATGCACTTGTTTTCTTCAAGGGATCTGGAGCTTCTGCAACCATGGCTCTAGCTTCAGCTGGGGTCCAGGGTTTCAACACGGGGACTTCTCCTATCATAATACGGGGGACTCTATCAGAGACTCGGGCTTAGACTTCCTTGACATTCATCACCTGGAGCTTTGTTTGCTCATCCTTCTTGATATCTATTATATATCTTCTAAATTGTGTATCTGGTCCCCTCCCATTGGTAACATCTGCTTCTTCTGGACTAACCGGAGGAGCTGTGACTCCTTTACCGGTAAACCGATCCATCCCAGCCACCAGAGGTGGAAACAGAGCCTCAGCAACTGATGGGGCTGCAGCCTGTTCTTCCTCTATATACGCCGGGTTATAGGGAGGTTGGCGCTGGCATAATGCGGCCGCCATCATCAACAGATCATTAAAATCATCCTCTACCGCGGTGGGTGCCTTCTCTACAGGGTGTCGAGGATATTTTGCTGCCACTTGCTTTGTTATTATAACATGTTTCTCCTCCCCCAGGGGATTTTCTCCATCCCCGCCTATTTCCTTATTATTTTCATCCATTTTAACATATTCAGCACTCCAACTATCACTGATAATTCTACCTTTGCAAATACTAATTGTGCTCCCATCTCGCCAAAACCATTTTTTCAGAGATAAGTAGGACAGAGAAGGCTTATAACTTGCCCCCACCGGCCAATCTCCATTTGATCGATCAGCAAGACTACCACAAGATAATTACCGGACATTGGTCATCTCCGTTTATTTTTTATTACCACATCTGCTGGCGATCCCGGTGAAACAACTCCAGTCCCGTCCCGACCCCCTGGGAAACTGAAGGGAGCGACAATCAACTGCCACGGATACAAATAATGTCGTACACAAGAAAGGGCAGATGCTGGTTGACAAAAAGTGAACACACAGTGCTGTAGTTACACAAAGACACCACAGAAATTTGGAAACATCATCCCGTCACCCATTCCTTCTCTCCAGAGATGCTGCCTGCCCGCTGAGTTAAAGAGTGCCCACGGTAGACTCACGAGACACTAAGGTAAACGCACGGGCCACTACGTTCTTAAAACGAGTTTAAATGTTTCAATTTTTAACTTCAGCAGTACATTTTACTCGTGGAAAACTTTAAACATGTTTGAATTTTTCCAAGAGTTAACAAATTTCACGGGTACCTGCCGTTAGCGCCACGAGTCGTTAAGTTGCGTCCACGAGTTCCGACATTCCCGCTACGTTAATTGTACGTAGTTACCACGAGTTAAATTTGTTTTAAACTTGGGGTACCTCGTGGGTCAACTCGCACCGTGAGACAGGGGTTTTTAAATGAGAAAAAACGTTTTCACCCAGAGAGTTGTGAATCTGTGACAGAAGGCTGTAGAGGCCAATTCAATGGATCAATTTAAAAGAGAGTTAGATGGAGCTCTAGGGGCTAGCGGAATCAAGGGATATGGGGAGAAGGCAGGCACGGGTTACTGATTGTGGATAATCAACCATGACCAATGAATGGCGGTGCAGGCACGAAGGGCCAAATGGTCTCCTCCTGCACCTATTTTCTATGTTTTTATGTTTAGAGATGTGCGAGGCAAGTTTTATTTTTATACAGTGTGGTGGGTCCTGGAGTGTGCTGCCAGGGGTAGTGAAAGCAGATATGGTAGTGGCAGCCAAGAGGATTTTAGATAGGCACATGAATATGCAGGGAATGGAGGGATGTAGATCATGTGCAGGCACAAGGAATTAGTTTAATTTGACATCATGTTTGGCAGAGACATTGTAGGTCAAAGTTTAGTTTAGAGGTTCAGCGCGGAAACAGGCCCTTCGGCCCACTGAGCCCGCACCGACCAGCAATCCCTGCACATTCACACTATCCTACACACACAAGGGACAATTTACATTTATACCAAACCAATTAACCTACAAACCTGTACGTCTTTGGAGTGTGGGAGAAAACCGAAGATCTTGGCGAAAACCCATACAGTCACGGGAGGAATGTACAAACTCTGTACAAACAGCACCCGTAGTCAGGATCAAACTCGAATCCCTGGCGCTGTTAGGCAGCAACTCTACCGCTGCGACACCGTGCTCCCCCAAAGGGTCTGTTCCTGTACTAGACTCGTAAATCTCTAAGGAATCTACTAACATTAGTAAATAATGATGCTAACAATCCCTGTCTTGTGTGCTTAATAAATAGCAACAGCTGAACTAGATTTTTAAATTACTGATTAAGTACAGGAAACAAAAGCAGAAACACACAATGCTTTTCAGGACCTAACATCAGAATTGGATGGTGATCGAGATCATAATAATCATAATTATTTACCACCAGGGGGTGCCGCACGATGGCTGCCTCGCCAACGGTCTGTCTTTGTCTTTTCCTTTTGTGTTTTTAGTTTGTTGTAAAATGTATGTTTTAGTTTATTTTTATTTTTTTATTTTGTGGGGGTTGGTGGTGTCATGACAATGAGTCATGATAATGATTGCAAATATCTTGACCTTTGTACCAGCAGACTTGGAGGTCAGATCGGGTGTGCGCTGTGTAAGCCAAGGCAGGAGGCCATGGCCGGGGGAGATAATAAACACGGAGAAAAAGGAATGTAACCTGTAAATATTGTGTCAGTATCATTATTCCACATCTTAGGCGAAGATGTGACATTGGTGACGAGGATATTTTGGATTCTGAATCCGTGGCTATGAGCTGGAAAAAGATAAGAAAAAGGTTTCATAATGGCAGTCGCTGGAGCTGATTTCTTAACACTTCGCCAAGTTCCACACTTCAATCCGACGGGTGATGCGAATACCGTCAGTGTGAAGTGGAACGCTTGGCTGGAGGAATTCGAGGCCTTCGCCGACAGTCGCAGGCTCTTTCTTGATGAGAGTACGCCGGGGCAGAAGGCGCAGCGTTCACCTTCACCGCGGGGCTTCTCTTCACCGCGGGGCCAGCGGTTCGAGAAATGTTTAAAACGCTCCCTGACACCGGAATGAAGGAAGACTATAAGAAAGCGGTTGATGCTTTGAACAGTCATTATGTGGTGGTGTCGAATGCTACATTTCAACGCCATTTAATCCACATAACAATGCAGGAAGAGGGCAAGACTGTTGCTCAATTTGTGACGAGACTCAGACAGGTGTCTGTAGGATGCAAATATGTGGCTGCTGTTGTGGAAAAACAGAAATTGGATCAGGTTGTCCAGCATTGCAGGTCAGACAAGCCCAGGAGAAGGGGGTGAGTTAAACCTTAATGATGCTTTGTCGATTGCAGCAACACTGGAAGCTGTTGAGGGACAATTTTACAGCATGAAATTGAAAGATCATTTTGCAAAGAAATGTAAAAGTAGGGCCAGGGACAAGACAAGTGATTTACAACAAGAAAGGGAAGTCCAGTGAAAAGAAAGACAGACCTTGGCAAAAAAAGAAGGGTCACGTCCCTCAAGTAGAAGGTGATTTCGGAAGTGATGAAGACAGTGATGAAGCTGGTGAGCATACTGTTAAAAGGAGTTATCAGTTTGCATTGAATGAAGGCCATCACGAGAAAGTTGGTGTTACATTGCCAGTGACCATCGGAGATGTTACAGTGCCAGTGATTGTAGATTCTGGTAGCGACAGCAACGTAATTGACAGATCACTTTGGGAATGCTTGATACAGCAGAAAATCAAGTGCACGTCAAGGAGGTGTAGTAGGAAGATCAGGGTTCGAAATTAACAGTTGCCCGGGTGCCACTGTTGCCCGGCTTGGCAACTTGGTTTATACCGAAGATAGACACAAAAAACTGGAGTAACTCCGTGGGTCCAGCAGCATCTCTGGAGAAAAGGAACGTGACGTTTTGTGTCGGCGATGGTTGTGGGAAAGATGCTAAGTGTGGCGTGACGGAGGGTCAGAGTGAATGACGTGTCCTGCACAGCAGCAGCAGCGGCACCTCCATCTCCTCCTCCTCCCGCACCCTGCCCGGCCTGATAACGGCCGCTGCTGCCACTCCGCCAATGGTGCTTTCATAACAAACCCTTGAAGGAGGGACGTGTCGGTCAGAGGCGGAAGTAGGGGGGGGGGGGGGGGACTAAGATTAGAGCGCGGTGATTGGGGTAGGGAGACGTGCCAAAACACTCTCGGCAGACCTGCACCGGCCAGGATCGATCAGGATCAATCGCTGCCGAACCGCCACTGGACCATCCCAGTCCCCACCCGAGAGCCCCCCCCCCCCCCCCCGGGGGTGGCCAGAAATGTCAGGAGTCAGACGGGAGCGGTGCCCCCAGGCCCGAAGCAGTGCTAAACCCAGTTTAACTCTGCCTATCCCGCCAGGTTAACCTACAGCCCTGTCTGGATTGAGACCGGGCTGTAGGTGAGAGTTGAGCTGCATTTAGCGCTGGATTGAGCTGAAATCACCGTTCACAGGGCCTCCGAAGCCTCGCGCTTGTGTGTGAGTGTGCGCATGCGCGTGCGGTCGCCAAGATATTCTGTCCCCCGGTCCCCTCCATATTTTGATAGCGATTTCCGTGCCTGACAGGGACGGCCAAGGCAGCGATGATGCCGGTGTTGTCCGAGGAGCGTGGCCTTCCTTCCCACCTCCTCTGCTCCTTCCTCTCTCTCTCTCTCTCTCTCTCTCATTACCCCCCTCCACTCCCCTTATCCTGAGACCCCTCCTCTCCATCCTGCACTGATCCCCGTTCCTGCCTCTATTCAGTCCTCACTGATATCCTCTGTGCTCCCCTCATCTACTCCCCCCCCTATCTATTCATCCTGCACTGATCTCCCTATCCACCTCGCATTGATTCTCCTGCCACTCCCCATCAATCCTACACTGGTCCTCCAATTCATCCTGTACTGACCCCCCTTCCCATCCATCCTGCACTGCTCCGCCCCTTCATCCTGCACAGATCCCCCCCATTCAACCACACTGTCATCCCCCACGCTCCCCCCTCACAATTTTACCTACTCCAACCAACACACACTAATTCCCCTGCCTCAATCCATCCAATCCGCATCGATTGCCTTCTCAAGCCACCTATCCATCCTGCACTGATTCACACACACCCCCATCGCGACCCTATTGTGCTGGAAATGTCTTCAGAGCTAACATTGAATATGTTTGATAACGGAATGCAATCAAATATGTTTTAATTCCCAATGTTATTATTTGTTTTAATCCATAAAGACGGATTAATTAAATTGTGAACACGTGAAACATTAAAACCGCAGTGTTCGATTGTCACTGCTACCGTTGACACGTTATTACAGAATTCATTTTAATGGCAAATCAATGCTCTTAATATGGAGTATCAGTACTGTAGTTATTTAATGAGCAACATTCACAACTATACATTGGATTTATCCAGGTTTTACTTCTACAGTCAGTCATATACATCACAAATTTGGTCAGGACATATTTCAGTTGAAATTGTAACGTTAATTCTGAAGTGGGAATGATGGAAAAAGCGTTTATCAACAATTTCTTTTTAAATTGTTGCTTACAAACTGGGTATCTTCATTGCTGTTCACAACACATACATCTAATCTGAATATCCGGTAATGTGGCGTCTTGATACCCTTAAATATATTACCAAAAGAACATTTGCTGCATTTATGCCCTTTGGCCATCTCTTGTTAGTTAGTGTAATGGTTAACCTGTCAGATGGGCATAGTGAGTTGTAACAGCTATTATCATAAAATGCCTTTAGAAAATTCCTTGCAACCTGTATATTTTGTTGTGGATAAATTATGTGGGAAGCGAGAGTGTTTCTGTACCAATAGCAATAACCCATGCTATTGCCATGTCATGGTAATTTTCGGTCCTTCACAGAAAACATGCTTGCATCAATATGTAGTGTGCATGGTTAAGCATATATGTTACCATGGTCCAGGATTTATTGACACAGGTTGATCATACGCTGAATAATCCAACCACATTTTTGTTTGGAAGTGGAAAGAAATAATAAAAATTGAATTAATTGCAATGTGTAAAAAGAGTTGAGATACTGTTATTATAATTTTGCTGCATGTCATTGTGGTATGTATCATGTCTTGATTGGTGAACATGTTAGTTTGTGACTTTATTTGAAGCAGAAATAATATGTGAATGCTTCATTGAGCATAATTCCGACTGGTAACTACGCACTTCGTCCGAGCACGCGTCATGCAAGCCATCTTAAATGACCACCTAAACTGTCATTTGGCAACCTAAAAAGCTGCCAAGGTTACCCGGCTGGCAACAGGGGAAAAAAGTTAAGCGAGAGCCCTGAAGTTATATCCAGACACCGCAACTAAACCGTTGCAGACCATTGGATGTTTCATGGAGATAGAAAAACTGAAGCAGAATTCGTGGTGATAGAGAATGGAGAACCTCTGCAGAGTAGAAATACAGCTCGAGAGCTGGGAGTGCTTCACCACGGAGTGCATGTCAATTCCGTGCAGTCATATGATGACATGAGGCAGGAATTTCGCTGAGTATTCCAAGGGGTTGGAAAATTGAAAGGCCTGCAAGTGAAGTTAGCCATTGATGAAAATGTCAAGCCGATAGCTCAACCGGTGCGGAGAACGCCATTTGGACTTTGTGGAAAAGTAGAAGCTAAAATCAGGACATTATTGAGCCAGTTGAACGTTCGACACCATGGGTGAGTCCAGTAGTGATTGTGCCATAACCCAATGATGACATCAGACTGTGCGTTGACATGAGGAGAGCCAATGAGGCAATAATCAGAGAAAGACACCCAATTTCTACGGTCGATGAGGTGCTACAAGAGTTAGCAACCAGAAAGTGTTTTCCAAAATTGATCTCAAGTGGGGATATCATCAATTGGAATTACATCCAGTGTCAAGAGAGGTGACAACATTCGTCACTCACTGCGGATTACAAAAGACTGATGTTCGGAATCAATGCTGCCCCCCCCCCCCCCCCCCCCCATCTATCAGTATGAAATCCACAGAGTGATTCAAGGTGTACCAGGAGTAGCAAACATATCAGACATCATCGTCCATGCATCAATTCGTGAAGAGCATAACAGGAGGTTGAAGCAAGTGTTGACTAAACTTCAAGAAGCAGGACTCACTGTGAATGAAGACAAGTGCAAGTTTGACGTCTCTGAGATGGATTTCATGGGACACAGACTCACAAGTGAAGGGCTGAACCCGGCCAAGGCTAAAGTGAAATCTGTTGCAGATGCATGTGAACCTCAGAATGCAACCGAGATGAGCTTTCTAGGACTGGTCAATTACTGTGCAAAATGTATTCCAAATTTTGCTATCCTGGCAGATCCGCTGAGAAAGTCGACCAGAAAAAAAGTACCGTTCCAGTTTGGTAGTGAACAGAGACAGGCATTCAAAGCACTGAAACGGAGTCTAATGTGTGCAGAAACCCTTGGATATTATGATCCAGCTGCACCAACAGTCATAGCAGATGCTAGTCCGGTCGGCTTGGGAGCAGTGCTGGTACAGACACATACAGATGGACCCAGAATCATTGCACATACCAGTCGATCTTTAACCAGCATGGAGAGAAGGTATTCTCAAACAAAGAAGCACTTGGACTAGTGTGGGCCTGTGAAAGGTTCCATGCATACTTGTACGGCATTGAATTCGAACTCGTTACACATCAGAAGCGGCTGGAAGTGCTCTATTCGACAAGGTCTAAGCCATGTGCCCGAATAGAACGTTGGGTGCTGAGACTCCAACAGTACAAGTACAAAGTAGACTACATTGCTGGGAAAGTAAACATCACGGACCCGCTGTCGAGACTGTTGAAGGATGAGTTCAAGTTCAAGTTACATTTAGTGTCACATGCACCAATTGGTACAGTGAGATTTGAGTTACCATACAGCCATACAAATAAAAGAACATAGTATTATTTAGGATTTAACATAAACATCCCCACACGGCAGTATCAACGTTTTCCACTGTGAGGGAAGGCAATAAAGTTCAGTCATCTTCCTCTTTGTTCACCCGTGGTCGGGGCCTTTGAGCCGTCTGCAGTCGCCGCTACGGTGGCCTGATGTTCAGGCCATCTCGCCGGGATGATCGAAGCTCCAGCATCGGAACGGAAGAACAGACTCAGCGGCTTGGAGCTTCCGAATCTGCCGCTTCTTACCGGGGACCGCGGCTTCCAAAATCCACAGGTCGAGCTGGGCGGAGATTCAATGCTGGCGACCCTCGGCAAAAGATCCCAGGACTCCGCGATGTTGTCAACGCCGCCCGCGCTGGAAGCTTCGCAAACCACAGCTCCACGGTGTTAAACAGCAGGCCCAACACTCCGGAGCTCCAACGCGATGATCCCCAGTAAGGCATTGCCCGCTCCACGATGCAATTCAGTGCTGCGCCACTGCTGACGCTCTGGCCAGTTTCCGGCAGGAAAGGCCCGGCCAATCTAGATGGTAGGCCGAGAGGAGGGGTCGAAGATGCAACTCGGAGAAAAGACACATCTCCGACCAGGAAGTGACTAGGAAACAGTTTCCCCTCTTCCTCCCCCCCACCCCCCACACAAAAAGACTAAGAAACCTTTTAAAACATACTTTCGACACACTAAAAATACCAAAAGGGTGAAATGACGTACAAACTGTTGGCGAGGCTGCCGCGTGAGGCACCAGCCAGTGGATGAACAGCCGAGAGCAACATCCACGCTAGAGATGGAGGCAGAGAACTTTGTGCACTTCGTCGCAATTCAGTCAACGCCAAGAGCCGTGTCAACGAAGGAAGTTGAAAGGGAATCAGAACATGATCCTGAACGCAAAGATATCAGGGAGCGTATTCACAGTGGGCAATGGGATCAATGCCCTTACAAAGGATACGTTCCCATAAAAAATTAATTTTGTGTAATTGGTCAGTGTGTGCTGAGAGGTAGCATTTGATTATATAACCATATAACAATTACAGCACGGAAACAGGCCATCTCGGCCATAAAAGTCCGTGCCGAACACTTATTTTTTCCTAGTCCTATCTACCTGGAGAGACATGGAGAACAGGGGAGAGAAAAGACTTTGCCTTCCATCACAGTGGGTCCACTGTGATGGATGTTTGTGTGAACTTAATTGTGTGTATGTCTAGGAATTGTCTTTGTTTGTATGGCTGTGGAAACAGAATTTCGTTTGAGCCTCACTGAGGCTCAAATGACAATAAAATTGTATTGTATTGTATTGTACCTGCACTCAGACCATAACCCTCCATTCCTTTCCTATCCATATACCTATCCAATTTATTTTTAAATGATAAAATCGAACCTGCCTCCACCACTTCCACTGGAAGCTCATTCCACACAGCTACCACTCTCTGAGTAAAGAAGTTCCCCCTCATGTTACCCCTAAATTTCTGTCCCTTAATTCTGAAGTCATGTCCTCTTGTTTGAATCTTCCCTACTCTCAATGGGAAAAGCTTATCCACGTCAACTCTGTCTATCCCTGTCATCATTTTAAAGACCTCTATCAAGTCCCCCCTTAACCTTCTGCGCTCCAAAGAATAAAGACCTAACATTCAACCTTTCTCTGTAACTTAGTTGCTGAAACCCAGGCAACATTCTAGTAAATCTCCTTTGTACTCTCTCTATTTTGTTGACATCCTTCCTATAATTGGGCGACCAAAATTGTACACCATACTCCAGAATTGGTCTCACCAATGCCTTGTACAATTTTAACATTACATCCCAACTTCTATACTCAATGCTCTGATTTATAAAGGCTAGCATACCAAAAGCTTTCTTTACCGCCCTATCTACATGAGATTCCACCTTCAGAGAACTATGCACAGTTATTCCTAGATCCCTCTGTTCAACTGCATTCCTCAATTCGCTACCATTTACCATGTACGTCCTATTTTGATTTGTCCTGCCAAGATATAGCACCTCACACTTATCAGCATTAAACTCCATCTGCCATCTTTCAGCCCATTCTTCCAAATGGCCTAAATCTCTCTGTAGACTTTGGAAATCTACTTCATCATCCACAACACCACCTATCTTAGTATCATCTGCATACTTACTAATACAATTTACCATACCATCATCCAGGTCTTTGATGTACATGACAAACAACAGTGGACCCAACACAGATCCCTGAGGCACCCCACTAGTCACCTGCCTCCAACCTGACAAACAGCCATCCACCATTACTCTCTGGCATCTCCCATTCAGCCACTGTTGAATCCATCTTGCTACTCCTGCATTAATACCCAACAATTGAACCTTCTTAACCAACCTTCCATGAGGAACCTTGTCAAAGGCCTTACTAAAGTCCATATAGACAACATCCACTGCTTTACCCTCATCGATTTCCCTAGTAACCTCTTCAAACAATTCAAGAAGATTAGTCAAACATGACCTTCCAGGCACAAATCCATGATTGGTGAACCCACAGGCACTTCGATCGTGTCATTGGCTCATGAAGGACATTTAGGCATCGTCGGTACCAAACAGAATTTGCAGAGCAAAGTGTGGTGGCCAGGTTGTGAGAAAGATGCCAAAATATTTGTCGAGACCTGTCACGGATGCCAGATCACAAGCAGGAGCAACCCACCATAACCAATTAGAAGTACAAAGTTGCCAACAGGACCATGGGTTGACGTAGCTGTTGACTTTCTTGGACCACTTCCAACAGGTGAATCAATTATGACTACTATAGCAGGTACTACGAGTATGCAGTGATAAAGTCAACTACAGCAGAGAAGACTACAGGCATTAGCAGAGATTTTCGCCAGACATGTGTTGCCTGTTACATTGTACTCCAACAATGGGCCACAGTTTGTTTCCGAGACGTTTGCTGAATATATGAGAATCACAGGCATCCATCATCACAAGGCGACTCCTAAATGGCCACAAACTAACGGAGAAGTAGAGAGACAAAACCAGTCCACAGAGAAGAGGATACAAATCGCCCATGCCGAAGGGAAAAACTGGAAGGAGGCATTGCTAGCATGCTGTATATCGGGCGATCACTCACTCAACGACAGGGAAAAGCCCTGCAGAAGCCCTGTTTGGAAGGAAAATTCGCACTAAAATACCAGAAGTGCGAGAGATCACGGAAGACCAGGAACTGAAAGACTATGATGCCGAAAAGAAAGGTGTGGCAAAATGGTATGCCAACTTGAAACGAGGAACCAGGCACTCAGAAATTATGCCTGGTGATGACGTGCTTGTGAGGCGAGATGATGGCGGTAAGATGGACACTCCTTACCATGCCAGCCAGACAATGTTGTATCGAGGAGCGGCAGCACGGTGACAGTCAATGGTGACAGTAAGGTGTTATCCACAAGAGAAATGTATCGAGCGTCAAAAAGTACAAGTCCAGACACTCTAAACGAGGTGGCCCAAAATCCACCAAGAGCTACCGATTCAGAAGGGCCAGACGGCATCCCTGAGGTTCCTGAGACAACCAGCATTTCTGAGGTGGTGACCAGAGTTCGAGAGGCAGCACACTGCAACGCGGGTGGTGAGCAGAGAAGGCGTCTGGGTGACAACACCTTGGCAGATTCAACAAACTCTGATGCTCCTGCGCCAGCTGGTAGACCAAAACATGAAAGGAGAGTCCCCAAGCGATATGACGATTTTGTGTTATAGGTTACAGTTTTGCTCACCAATTATAAAGATGAATATGACATTTATTTAGAGGCAAAGGAAGCCTACAAGTTATTATTTGTATTGAGGGAAAAAAATAATTTGTTTGTATTTGTACAAGTATTTAGTTAGTACTAGACTAAGTGGGACCCGTTAGGTCCCAGCATCACACAGGAGGGCTGGTCATCCAACGCAATATTCCACCTCTCCACCAATTCTAATATTGGTGGCCAGTTGGGGGGGGGGGCTTTCTGGAGCGCTAGTATGGGTGTTGTGGGCTGAAGGGACTGGTTTCCAGAGGGCTAGTATACAAATTGTGCGGCAAATGGATTCTTGGGCTGGCGTCTCAGTCAATCAGGCCTGTTGTGCTGGCAACTCACTCACTCACGGCTGGTGGGCTGGTAGTTGACTCACAGCTAATCCTTGAAATTCTATTTCAAACAGGGTACAAGGCCACCAAATTCAAGTGCAGTTTCTTACCACTTCTAGCAGGGTGCAAGGCCACCAAATTCAAGTGCAGTTTCATACCATTTGAAGTAGGGTGCAAAGCCACTAAAGACAGCGAGTTGTGACCACTCCCTCCTCCATCTTGCAGAGACTGAGCCACACCCACATTTCCGGGTTTTATAACCCCTCCACACCCCCCACCGGAAAAGGTGTGGCTTTCATGGAGTGATTGACAGGAGAGATATTCTCAACTTTTTTAAAAAAACTAATAACACTTTTATTTTTCATTGATGGGAAGAATTCTCTGCACCTGCTCAGCGGAGAGGGGACTGAGTAAGATGGCCAAAAATCACAGCCGTAAGTGGTAGCGTTTTATCTAAAATCAATATACAGTGCAAACGGGAAGTAAGTGCATTTACAGTAGTGCCTTTTAACTTCAAGCCAAAGCAACCAAGCCACCACTTGCAGTAAGTAGTGCCTTTCAACTTCAAGCCACCATTTGTAGTAAGTGGTGTCTTTCAACTTCAAGCCACACCCAAGCCACCATTTGCAGTAAGTAGTGCCTTTCAACTTCAAGCCAAAGCAACCAAGCCACCATTCGCAGTAATAATGCCTTTCAACTGCAAGCTTTAGAACCAATAGACATTGTTTTGCAAGCTTTAGAACCAATAGACATTGTTTTGCAAGCTTTAGAACCAATATACATTGTTTTGCAAGCTTTAGAACCAATAGATACACTTTTTGCTAGCTTTAGAACCAATAGACATTTTTTGCAAGCTTTAGAACCAATAGACATTTTTTTTGCAAGCTTTAGAACCAATAGACATTGTTTTGTAAGCTTTAGAACCAATAGACATTGTTTTGCAAGCTTTAGAACCAATAGACATTGTTTTGCAAGCTTTAGAACCAATAGACATTTTTTTGCAAGCTTTAGAACCAATAGAGACTTTTTGCTAGCTTTAGAACCAATAGACATTTTTTGCAAGCTTTAGAACCAATAGACATTGTTTTGTAAGCTTTAGAACCAATAGACATTGTTTTGCAAACGTTAGAACCAATAGACATTGTTTTGCAAGCTTTAGAACCAATAGACATTTTTTTGCAAGCTTTAGAACCAATAGAGACTTTTTGCTAGCTTTAGAACCAATAGACATTTTTTGCAAGCTTTAGAACCAATAGACATTTTTTTTGCAAGCTTTAGAACCAATAGACACATTTTTTGCAAGCTTTAGAACCAATAGAGACACTTTTTGCAAGCTTTAGAACCAATAGACATTTTTTGAAAGCTTTAGAACCAATAGACACTTTTTGCAAGCTTTAGAACCAAGACATTTTTTGAAAGATTTAGAACCAATAGACACTTTTTTTGCAAGTTTAGAACCAATAGACACATTCTGCAAGCATTTTAGAACCACTAAGGACACTTACATTTGAGTAGACATGTGTTCAGTGTTATTCACAGCTCGGAGAAACGTGACCCTCTGCCTTCCTCCAGCTTGCAGACACTGATTGAGGCACACCACTTCCTGGTTTTATAGTCCCTCCCCCCTGCCGCCAGCGGGGGCAGCAGAGAGAATGGGGAACTTTGTAAAAACATTAATATCTCTGTCATTTTTAATCGACGGGAAAAATCCTCGGCACACATGCGGCGGAGGGGGGCTCTGAGCGAGGTGGCCAAAAATGACGGCCGTAGGTGGCGGCGTTCTCTCAGAAATCGCAGCACAGATGGCCAAAACCGGTCAAGAACAGACTTTTAGTAATATAGAAGATAGAAGATTTCATAGGCTCTGGTGTATTTGGCTAATAAAGCCAACATCATAATTTTTTAAGGGTGAAGAATTGTTTAATTGTGCAGCTGTGTCAGTAGCACTGTTTATTATGATACTGTTTATTATGATCAAGGAGTTTATTAAGGTTACAAGTGTAAAAAGTTGCATTGTTGCATTTAAAGATGTAGGATGAAAGGGTTTGGGGAAAAAAGACAGTTGTAATGCATTTGTTTTGTAGTTGTAATGCATCTGTTTCGTGAGTTATTGGAACACAAATGAAAACACAAATATGCTTTGTAAGAATTTAATTGGAAAATATATTAGAAAGAACACATATTAATTTAAAGTTTAATTCTGGTAAAGGAGGGATATCATGATGATGTGTCATGATAATGATAGGCAAATATCTTGATCTTTGTATCAGCTGATTTGGAGGTCAAATCGGGTGTGGTCTG
The DNA here is from genome assembly GCF_010909765.2 of Amblyraja radiata. Lineage (NCBI taxonomy): Eukaryota > Metazoa > Chordata > Chondrichthyes > Rajiformes > Rajidae > Amblyraja > Amblyraja radiata. The sequence goes on along the minus strand of NC_045978.1, from coordinate 40,653,943 downwards.
TGTAAGCCAAGGCAGGAGGCCATGGCCGCGGGAGATAATAAACACGGAGACAAAGGAATGTAACCTGTAAATATTGTGTCAGTATTATTATTCCACATATAACCATATAACCATATAACAATTACAGCATGGAAACAGGCCATCTCGACCCTTCTAGTCCGTGCCGAACACATAATCTCCCCTAGTCCCATATACCTGCGCTCAGACCATAACCCTCCATTCCTTTCCCATCCATATAACTATCCAATTTATTTTTAAATGATAAAAACGAACCTGCCTCCACCACCTTCACTGGAAGCTCATTCCACACAGCTACCACTCTCTGAGTAAAGAGGTTCCCCCTCATGTTACCCCTAAACTTCAGTCCCTTAATTCTCAAGTCATGTCCCCTTGTTTGAATCTTCCCTACTCTCAGTGGGAAAAGCTTTTCCAAGTCAACTCTGTCTATCCCTCTCATCATTTTAAAAACCTCTATCAAGTCCCCCCTTAACCTTCTGCGCTCCAAAGAATAAAGCCCTAACTTGTTCAACCTTTCTCTGTAACTTAGTTGCTGAAACCCAGGCAACATTCTAGTAAATCTTCTCTGTACTCTCTCTATTTTGTTGACATCCTTCCTATAATTAGGCGACCAAAATTGTAGAATCTTAGGGAAACATGTGACAGGTGGGGAAAACTTTTTAAATTTCTTTCCTCAACGGAGATGCGACTTTTCCCGTGTCATATCTCCAACTGCACTGCGGCCTAACATCGTGGAGTTGGCGGCCTCTTGTTTGGGACTTCTAGGGCTCCAAATCCGCAGAGCCTGCGGACTTACCATCTCGGAGCGGGCGATCCCTTTGCCAGGTGTTGGCCTTTGGTGCTCCAATCTGCGGGAGCTACGGACTTTAACATTGTGGAGCACGCGGTCTCTGGTGAGAGACCGATTTCGGGAACTCCAAGCCGTAGGAGTTCGACCACCCCGATGCGGGAGCTTAGACCGCCCCAAAGTGGGAGCCCGATCGCCGATTGCGGATGGTTTGACTCCCCCAACCGTGCGAGGAAAGGTGGAAAGAAGATAAGACTTTTTTGCCTTCCATCACAGTGAGGAACGTGGAGGCAAACCAAATTCCTCGTATGTTGCAAAACATACTTGGCTAATAGATTAGGATTATAATCGTAATTTATTAGCCAAATATGGTTTGCAACGTACGAGGAATTTGATTTGCCATACGTTCATACCAAAAAAGCAACAAGACAGACAACTACATAAAATTTGACATAAACATCCACCAGAGCGGCTCCTCCACGTTCCTCTCTGTTATGGAAGGCAATAAAGTCTTATCTTCTTTCCTCCTTTATCTCCCGCGGTCGAGGGAGTCGAACCATCCGCAGTCAGGGTGGTCGAAGCTCCTGTGGTTAGAGCTCCCGAAGTCGGCCTCTAACCAAGGAGCTCCACGATGTTAAAGTCCGCAGGCTCCCGCTGTTGGAGTTCCTGAAGTCGATCCCTGACAAAGGGATTGCAAGCTCCACGATGTTAAGTCCGCAGGCTCCCGTGGTTGGAGATCCCAAAGTCGGTCCCCAGCAAGAGGCTGCCAGCTCCACGATGTTAGGCCGCAATGCGGACAGAGATACGACAGGGACAAAAGTCGCATCTCTGTTGAAGAAAGAGATAAAAAATGTTTCCCCCAGCCCCCCACCACATAATACAAAAGTAAAAGTACACCAAAACATACATTTTACAACAAACTAAAAAAAAGGAAAAAGACGAGACAGACCGTTGGCGAGGCAGCCCTCGTCGGCGCCACCTGGTGAACAGATTTAAGGAGAAAAGGGGGAATAGGTATAGAAAACGATAAGGACGAAGGTGCAAGTCAAAACTGTGTTGAGTAAATTACTTTGTCTGTAAATTTCCTACGTTCAGTTCTATTAACGAGCATGAATCTGTAATTTTATTTCTGCACAAGCATAGAATAAAAGAGAAACACTGTCTGGATTTCTTTTGCAACAAGCTGTAAACTGAAAACAAAATATAATTTTTTTCTTGCTGTCGGGAAAATTTAACAGAACAGGAAACCATTCAGTCCCTCTTGTTTGTTCCATCGTTCAATTAAACTAAATCATGGCTGATTTGTAGCAAAAAAATAAATTGCTGGAGCAACCCATCAGGTCGAGCAGCATCTGTGGAGGGGAAAGGAATTGTCAGCATTTCGGGTCATGATACAAGGTCTCGGGTAAGGAAGCAGCCGTTCCAGGTATCTCAAGCCGCTGAGAGGATTCTCCCGACGCCGGAGCACCATCATCTGGCAAGAAGGGCCTGGAACATCTGGCAAGAAGGGCCTGGAACATCGGGCTTCCGTAAAGGCGACTGCGGAGGCCTCAATAGGCCCAACTATGGGTGAACATGGGGATGGGGACTGGACTTTGTGCCTTCCCTCACAGTGGGAACCATTGTGGGGGGATGTTTTTATGTTTAAATTTCTTTATTATCGTTATGTTGTATTCTTTTTAATGTGCTGCAATGGGAATCCGCATTTCACTACACCAATTGGTGTATGTGACAAATAAAGAACCTTTGAACCTTATCTCGATCCAAAATGTCGGCAATTCCTTAATTTCCCAAGCTTTAACACTTTTCTCAAATAAACCTATTAATCTCAGTTTTTTAATTTTTGATTCTCAGATTTGAGTAATTTTTGTGCAAAAGCTTATGGTTAAACATAATCCTTCAGCAAAACAAGAACAAAATGAACATTCTCTGCAGAGATGCTGCCTGTCCCGCTGAGTTACGCTTTTTGTGTCTATCTTCGGTTTAAACCAGCATCTGCAGTTCCTTCTTACACAACAATAAGAGGGGGAGAAATACACAAGTGAACTAAAGTAATGACATAAACAGACCATGAAATGTCAGCAGTAATATTAACAAGTACTTGTCAATTTAGCTGACTGATATTTTTCCTCTCTAATTCCCAACTTATCCGATCCTAATTGAAACTTCCCATATTTCAGTCACTGCAGCTACTCAGCCCCTTTGACTTTTAGATGACCAGCTTTATTTTAAATCATTCTCAATTCCCCATGATAATGATAAATTCTACTACCTATTTTTAAATGTTTCCATGGTCTTATTTCGTCTCACTTCTACAAATGCTCTACTCCTCTTACACCTTGTTCATTGTTGACACCCTTGCATGCAGTCATCAAGATCCTTCTGTTTCTCCTTTAAATCCCACATTTTTGACTAGTAACCTTTTAGGTGCTGTGCCTGTTTCTTCATTACTCTCCATTTGAAAATATCTTTAGTGAATTTGATTTTAAAAGCAACTGATCATTTTTAAATGGATTTGGATAGCATTGACACAAGACTATAACACCACCTAGAGGATCCCAGCAATCTTGCTTTCTACACATGAAAAAATATGCTTGAATTCTTGGCCTAACCAACAGAAGCCGAAGAAAAACCTTTAAAGTCAACCTGGAAACTAGAACTCACATTTTTAGGTTTGCTTTAAGAATGATGCATGGTTTTCAAAATGCCCGTGAAGTTGACTGATCAATCAGATTTGCTTTTGTGATGTGCAGGTCAGTGTCGATTTAGTAAAAGCACAGGTGGGAATGATAAAAGGAAATTAAAATTAGTTGGAATAGTCAAGGTGTTGCCTGAGCAAGCCTATTATAGTGATCATGATTTAGTTGCACATTACAAAAAACTGAAAATACCCAATTTCACTAAACACTAATATAGAAAGTTAAGGGGAAAATGTTAAGACCCACCTAAGCAATTCACCTTTGTTCCCTGTATTTATAGATCTAAAAAAATTGCAGCCTTTTTTTGGTTATTTTTTAATAAAAAATTAACTTTTATATTAACAATGAATTCCAGATTCACCACCCTCTGGCTAAAGTAATTCCTCTTCATCTGCATTCTGAAGGTACGTCCTTTAACTCTGTGCCCTCTGATCCTAGACTCTTTTAACAGATCCACTCCCAGGAAGGCATATCTTATTGGTATTGGTTTATTGTTGTCATGTGTGCAGAGAAACAGAGAAAATCTTTGTTTTCAGTCCAATCATACTATACAAGCAACCCATACACCAATGCAACAGATAGTGCAAAGAGAATATACCAACTGCAGTTACAAAGAAACATTACAGCTACAAAGTACAGATTACAAGTAAAGTCCACCAGGGATGCCGGGGAGATAGCAGCCCTGCCGGCAGTCTGTTTGTCTTTTCACTCTTTTTGTTATTTTTTAGTTTGTTAAAAGTTTTAGTTTTAATGTTCTTCGGTTTGTTTTATGTGGGGGGAGGGAATCGGGGGAACTTTTTTTTCAAGTTCCTACCTTGCCGGAGATGTGATTATTTTTCGGATCACATTCTCCGGGCTCTGCGGCCAACCCTCGCTGGAGCTGGAAGCCTCCTCGGACTGTCATGAACCCCACCGCGGGGCTCCGACTTAACATCGGAGCTGATCCCTTGCCTGGGATCAATCCCACCTCGACCACCGCGGAATCACCAACATCAAGGGCTCGCTGTCTCGGGTGAGGCTAGTCGGGAACTCCAACATCGCGGAAGGCTCGACCAGCCCCAACGCGAAGTTCGATCATCCAGCGCGGGGTAGCTGACATCCCCCCGATGCGGGAGCGGATCTCCTGGACGCGGAGGGCCCGAACGCCGCCGGCTACGGGAGTCAAGATCGTCCCGTCAACGGGGGCTCGAGGCCCACGACCGAGGAAGAACTAAGGGAAGGACTTGAACTTTATTTCGCCTTCCATCACAGTGAGGAATGTGTAGGAGTCACTGTGGTGGATATTCATGTTAAAATGTGTTTTTGAGTGATCTGTTACTTTTAATTGTATGACTGACCTGGCCAATGAAATGCCTCGTATGTTGCAAAACATACTTGGGGATTAAAGTGTGATTCTGATTCTGATTAAAAAGTGCAAGATCCGTAATAAGGTAGGTTGGAGGAATTTGATACTACATCCTATATTCTGGTGAGATGACCATTCAGTAGTAAGATAACGGGAGTAAGAAGCTGTTCCTGAACCTGGCGGTACAGGTTTTCAAGGTTTTGTCATTGTTTAGTTTATTGTCACGTGTACCGAAGTACAGTTAAAAGTGTTTGTTGTGTGCTATCCAGTCAGCAGAAAGACAATACATGATTATAATCGAGCCCTTTACAGTGTGTAGATACATGATAAGGGAATAACGTTTAGTGCAAGGTAAAGCCATTAAAGTCCGATCAAAGATAGTCCGAGGTAGACACAAAATGCTGGTGAAACTCAGCGTGACAGGCAGCATCTCTGGAGTATTTTTCCTTCACAAAGATAGTCTGAGGATCACCAATGAGGTAGATAGTAGTTCAGGACTGCTCTATAGTTGTGGTAGGATGATTCAGTTGCCATATAACAGCTAGGAAGAAACTGTCCCTGAACCTGGAAGTGTGCGTTTTCACACTTCTATACCTTTTGCCTGATGGGAGAGTGGAGAAGAGGGAGTGGCCAGGGTGTGACTCGTCCTTTAATATGCTGCTGTCCTTGCCGAGGCAGCGTGAGGTATAAATGGAGTCAATGGACGGGAGGTTGGTTTGTGTGATGGTCTGGGCTGCATCCACAATTTGCTGCAATTTCTTGCGGTCTTGGATGGAGCTGTTCTCATCCCGATAAAATGCTTTAAATGACGCATCTGTGACGCATTTGGCAAGAGTTGGGGACTTGCCGAACGTCGTAAGCCTTCTAATGAAGTAGAGGGTTGGTGTGCTTTCTTGGTCATTGTTTCAATATGAGTGGTCCAGGAGAAGTTGTTGGTATATTGACTCCCAGGAATACGAGGTTTGCAACCATCTCTACCGGCGCCATCACCTGCTTTAAAAGGGCATCAATTATACCGGTGCCCAAGAAGAGTAAGGTGACATGCCTCAATGACTATCGACCAGTGGCACTAACGCCGGTGGTGATGAAGTGCTTTGAGAGGTTGATCATGGAGCAAATCAACTCCTACATCGACAAAAACCTGGACCCACTGCAGTTCGCGTACCGCCACAACAGATCAACGGTGGATGCGATCTCGCTGGCCCTCCACTCCACACTGGACCACTTGGACAACAAAAACTCATATGTCAGGCTGTTATTCATTGATTACAGCTCGGCATTTAACACAATCATCCCCTCCAAACTGGTTACCAAACTCGCAGAACTGGGTCTCTGCGCATCCCTCTGCAACTGGATCCTCGACTTCCTCGTCCACAGACCACAGTCTGTTCGTATTGGTGGAAATGTGTCAGCTTTTAATTGTATGACTGACCTGGCCAATGAAATGCCTCGTATGTTGCAAAACAATCAGATAACAATCAGCACGGGAGCACCTCAAGGCTGCGTGCTCAGCCCCCTGCTGTACTCATTCTATACCCATGACTGCGTAGCGAACCACAGTGCGAACTCCATCATCAAGTTCGCTGACGACACCATTATTGTGGGGCGTATCACTGATGGGGATGAGTCAGAGTACAGAAGAGAGATCGAGCAACTGTCCATATGGTGCCAGCGCAATAACCTGGCCCTCAACACCAGCAAAACCAAGGAACTGATTGTGGACTTTGGAAGGAGTAGGAGGGGGACCCACAGCCCCATTTATATCAACGGGTCGATGGTTGAAAGGGTCAAGAACTTCAAATTCCTGGGGGTGCACATCTCTGAAGATCTTTCCTGGTCCGAGAACACTAACGCAATTATCAAAAAAGCTCATCAGCGCCTCTACTTCCTGAGAAGATTACGGAGAGTCGGATTGTCAAGGAAGACTCTCTCTAACTTCTACAGGTGCATAGTCGAGAGCATGCTGACCGGTTGCATCGTGGCGTGGTTCGGCAATTTGAGCGCCCTGGAGAGGAAAAGACTACAAAAAGTAGTAAACACTGCCCAGTCCATCATCGGCTCTGACCTTCCTTCCATCGAGGGGATTTATCGCAGTCGCTGCCTCAAAAAGGCTGGCAGTATCATCAAAGACCCACACCATCCTGGCCACACACTCATCTCCCTGCTACCTTCAGGTAGAAGGTACAGGAGCCTGAAGACTGCAACAACCAGGTTCAGGAATAGCTACTTCCCCTCAGCCATCAGGCTATTAAACCTGGCTCGGACAAAACTCTGATTATTAGCAACCACTTTCTGTTATTTGCACTATCAGTTTATTTATTCATGTGTGTATATATTTATATCATGGTATATGGACACATTTATCTGTTTTGTAGTAAATGCCTACTATTTTCTGTGTGCTTAAGCAAAGCAAGAATTTCATTGTCCTATACAGGGACACATGACAATAAACTCACTTGAACTTGAACTTGAACAATGCAAACTGGGATATGTGTGCTGCTTCGCTTCCTGAAGTTGGTCATTATCTCCTTTCTCTTGCTGACATTGAGAGAATCGTTGTTGTCTCGACACCAGGACACGAGATTCTCGATCTCCTTCCTGCACTCCGTCTCATCATTATTTGATATCCGGCCCACAATGGTGGTGCCGTCTGCAAATTAGAACATTGAATTCGATCTGTACATGGCTAGGCAGTCGTGGGTGTTCAAGGAGTACGCATGAAGGGTGTACACTGACTACGCATCCTTACAGAGCACCAGTGTTGAGCATTATCGTGGAGGATGATTTGTCCCCTATCCTCACTGTTGGTATGGAAGTTGAGCATCCAGTTGCAGAGATGAGTGATGACACCAAGTCCCTCGAGTTTAGTAATGCTTAGATGGTATGATGGTGTTTTGTATCTTCTACCCAACCAGGCACGTGCCGTGAGTAATTACTTAGGGTAGGCAGTCAGCCGGCTTTTAAAAAAATCTTAAACCGCGCATGCGCAGATTGTTCTCTCCGTAAAAAATAAAAATAAGTAACAATTCAAATTTCTCAAGGCTTCTAAATCTCCTTCATTTTTAAATTACTGAATGGGTGGGGGACGGAGGATGAAGGCAGGTGCAGAGATGGTGGGAAAAACGGAAGCACACCGGGACTTTGAATCAGTTGTCATCTTATTGAATGACAATACTAATTCAAGGGACCAATTGGAGGGAGAGTTCCTTTCACAGCGTGTGGAGAGTCTGTGCCAGGGGTTAAAGATGCAGGGAGGGCAGGAGTGTTGAGAAGGAGAAGGTCGGAGATCATGTCAGATTCACTCACCGCTGCCGCAGTGCTCCAGGCACGGACAGCAGAACCGGCTGCCACTTCAGCGCCTTCTGCCGGCCCGCTCACCTCTGGCAGTGCTCTCCTTCTGAACACCTCTCACCTGCCGCTCGTCGGCTTCGCTCATATGTAACCCACTTGCGACGCTCCCGGCACGGAGCCACCGCATTGTGTAGGTATGTTGCAAAGCCTACCTGAAGCGTCGTTGAAGATCTGCTGCTGAGGGTGTGCGCGATTTTGGCGCCGTTTAGAGGGGGCGGGTTTAAAACGCGATTTTCTCTAAGCTGTTCCAATCGAAAATGTTCAGCCTAGTTAATTATTAACGAAAAATCGCTGGAAGACCCCGTCGCAAAAGCTATTATTAGGTTTAAAGGCCTTGAATAATAGTTATAGTAGTTTAAAAATCAATCTCTAAACCCGCGACCGCCAGCAACCGCAGGGTCTCATAAAGCAAATAGCAGAAGTTAGGTTGTATATTTTTACATTAAAAAGGGCTTCTAAAGATCCCTTTATACTAAGTTTAATATTGCGAGTAGCTCAATTTGGCCCCATTATATCGCGCAGTATTTTTCTCGGCATTTGGGGCACAAATCTACCGCAATGTGAACGTTCTAAACCAGCGCGTTCCACAGGGACCCACTGGAAAGCTGATTTAAATGGGCATTTATTTACAGCAATTAAACACTAAATTCCTTCCATTTGGCCTATAAATTAATGTAAATGAGATTTAAAAATCATGTTTTATTGTGAATTATTTGTGAATATTATTTGGACATTTAGGCTATTTAAAAATGTTAATCATTTATTAAGAAATGGATAGATGTTTAGATCTAGTAATTGAAGTCTGAAATTAGCTACAATTAGGTAACTAACTAATTATATGCTTTAATTTCAGGTCATCCAAGTAAGATTATTTTATATTTGTTTCAGAATGCTTCAATCTATGATAACTGAAAATTTCATTCAGTTCTCTTAATTTTTAAGAAAGTTATGGGCTTTTGACTGTTCACGATCACAGCTTTTTTGTTATGTCCATAGAAAATCAATAGGGAACAAGATGCTCATTTCCCAGTATGGAAATGGCCATAACTTTTTAAATACTTGAGATATGAAAGTGAATTAGGTGTCAAATTAAACTTATTTTTATGCTTTATCTGATGGGATAAATTACAGACTTGATTTTTAAAATCTCAAAATTTTGTAACATTGCTACATTGTGGCCGGGGAGTGAATTAGCTCGGGTGGCTGCGAGTGGCCGCCAGGACCAGACAACCCCTTCGCTCATATCAGCCGCTTCCCGCAAATCCTTAAATTCCGACAGCGAGTAACCTCAATTGGTCCCTTGAGTGCGCTGTCGGAATTTAAGGATTTGAGGGAAGCGGCTGATATGAGCGAAGTCGACGAGCGGCAGGAGAGAGGTTTTCAGACGGAGAGCACTGCCAGAGGTGAGCAGGGACCGGTAGAAGGGGCTGCCCCGGGAAATACAGTATTTAAAATACAGTATTTAAAAGCACCAAGAAATGTACTTACCACGTTATTGGTACATGAACTCCATTCTTCACTCTTTGTTTCCTAAGATACTCTTAAAATAATGGCAATCCGTGTTTGAAAAACCCGCCAAAAAGCTCGCGCTGCGCATGCGCAGTAGGCTGTTGCACATGCGCAGTGCTGCAAAGGCAGAAATTCTGCTGCCTTCAGCTCCGCTTGATATTGACGGCTTCAAGCAGCGCTGACGGCACGTGGGCTACACAGACCTTCCCATTTTACAAGCGCTGCGGTTGAAAGGCACGGAGAATTATGCCTACCTAAGAGATCGATCTCTTAGATAGGCATAATTCTCCCATGCCTTTACTATTTATATTTAATAATGGCCATTTCATAATTTTAGTCAGGGTAGGCAGTGCCTACCTTGCCTACCCTGACGGCACGTGCCTGTGCCCAACGGTAGAGAAGAGAAGACAGAAGGCCGGGGTGAAAGAGGTCCTTGATTATGTTGGCTGCTTTTGAAGCAGCGTGATGTGAAGAGGAACTCTGTGATGAACTGAGCCACATACACAACTCGTGGTCTTAGGTACAACTGTTGCCAAACCAAGCTGTGATGCATCCAGATAGGATGTTTTCTATAGTGCATTTGTATAATTTGGTAAGCGGCATTGGAGCTATGGTTTTTAGAGGAAGTAGAGGTGTTGGTGTGCTTTCTTAGTCATAGGATGGTGGGTCAAAGACAAATTATTGGTAATAATAAACGTGTTCGGTATTCCGAAAAACACAAGGAATCATGGGATTTGTCAAAGGTCACTCGCTATAAAGAAAAAGCGAACGAAGCGCTGGCTGCATAAACTGCATAAATTCTTATCTTTATTCATGATTTATGTGAAAAATATATTTAATCTGAGGAACGGGGATACCAGGTAGTGGGAGAGCAGGGTGGAACAGCGAGAGAGAGAGGGGGAAGATGCGAGTGGGAGACAGGGGAAGAGACTGGACCAGCGGAGAGTTGCTAGGTTGCTAGGTTGCTGCGCGCACACAGACCCACGCTTCAACTGCAGCCAGGATTGAACCCGAACCGCCACTGGACGGTCCCCCCCCCCCCCCCCCAATGAACCCGCTCCCTGATGGGCCGGTGGCTGTCAGCCGCACCCCCCGCCCCATCCAGTGGCCGCCGGCCAAACCCCCCGGTGCTGGCGAAAGCCGAGCACCAGCCATCAAAATGCCACAGCAACTCAGCGGGACAGGCAGCATCCCCGGAGAAAAGGAATGGGTGACTTTTCGGGTCGAGACCCTTCTCCAGAGATGTTGCCTGACCCACCGAGCCACCGCAGCACCCCGTGTGCATCCCCGCTGGTACCGAGGGGGCCAATTGACAGCCACTGGACAAGGCGAGAGGCGCAGTCCCTGGCCCACCTGGCCGACGCCTCCCCAGTCCAGGGCTGCCGGCCAACCCGGCGGGACAGGCAGAGCCGAGCTGGAGCCAGCGTCTACCCCCCCGCCGGCTGCAAGCCTGCGGAAGCCAATGCCCCGAGCCGGCGCCCCGCCAGCCCAGGGCCACCCCGGACACCTCCGGCAGCCCCCGGACAAGGACGGAACACCCGGGAGGGGACGGGGATGGCCCAGCAGCAACTCAACAGCGCTGGAAGCGCCGGAGACTCAGGCCCGATCCCAACCACGGACGAAAGCAAGCCTGCACACAACGCAGCAGCACAGTTACCGAGAATGTTTATAGCGAGTGACCTATGACCTGGGCAAGCGCAGTCGGAATACCGAATTTGATTATTTTGTCTAAGAACTTGAAGCTCTTAACCATCTCCACTTTACCAACATTGGTGCTGACTGGGACATGTACACCATCTCATTGTTATACATCCACGATGGTGATCATGGGCACATTTTAAGAGTAAACCAAGATGCTGTGGAAATGGAGCATCTTGCTCAAAAGGAGTTTGACACTAGTTAGGTTTCTTCACCTGAAGGAAATTAATCAAACAGGTAGAATTTATGACATTTCGATAGTTTTATGGCCATTATTAAGTATGATGAAAAGAAGATAGACACAAAAAGCAGGACAGGCAGCATCTCTGGAGAGAATGTATGAAGTTTTGGGTCGAGACCCTTCTTCATACTCGACCCGAAACTAGATGCTGCCTGTCCCGCTGAGTTACTCCAGCTGTTTGTGTCTATTGTCGGATAAAACCAGCATCTGCAGTTCCTTCTTACACAGTGGTGATCATGGCTCTGCAAATCTGGTGAGGTGCGGCTCTGGCCCGCTGGTGGCCAGTGGAGAGGCAAGGGTCGGCGGAGTCGCTGGTGGAGGCCCGTGGGAGGCTGGAGTAGAGATACAGGTCGGCGGCAGCAGCATCGGTGGCCCCGGGGAGGTGGTGAGAGTCGGCGACAACAGCGGTGGCGCCAGGGAGGCGGTGAGACTCTGCAGCCGTGGCATTTTCGGTGGTCCGGGCCTGGGTTTGGCCAGGAAGACGGTGAGGGTCGGAGACGCGGTGGATGTTGTTGCTGCTCCTTGTGGTGGCCATCTCGGCCTCATGGTGGTCGGGCAGGTGGCGCCGCGATCCAGCGGTGGAACTCCGTGCCTGTGGGCAGGCAGTCGAGTCGAGGAATGTCAGTGGAGGGACCGGTCTGGAGGCGGGCAAACCTGTGATCCTTGGTAGAGTCCAGATAGGGTGTGGATCTGGCGTTGTATAAAGTAGAGTTGTGGTCCATTGCAGGTAGAAACATAGAAACATAGAAATTAGGTGCAGGAGTAGGCCATTCGGCCCTTCGAGCCTGCACCGCCATTCAATATGATCATGGCTGATCATCCAACTCAGTATCCCGTACCTGCCTTCTCTCCATACCCTTTGATCCCCTTAGCCACAAGGACCATGACACCCAGGTGTGAGTGGGTGTGGGTGAGTGAGTGAGTGGGTGAGTGAGTCAGTGGGTGGGCGGGTGAATGAGTGAGTGGGTGGGTAAGTGAGTGGGTGAGTAAGTGGGTGGGTGAGTGGGTGGGTGAGTGGGTGGGCGAGTGGGTGGGCGAGTGGGTGGGCGGGTGAGTGGGTGGGCGGGTGAGTGGGCGGGTGAGTGAGTGAGCGAGTGGATGCGCAGATTGTTCTCTCCGTAAAAATAAAAAATAAAAATAAATAATAAAAACTTCGGTTTACAAGGCCCTTCCATTTTGACCCCACTGCTTAAAAACCACATCTTTAAACCTTCAAGTACAGACCACGCATTCAAAACCTGGCATAGCAACGGTATCAGTAGTATCAAAAACCTATACAAGGATGGCATCTTTTCGTCTTTTGCGGAGCTCTCGTCCAACTATAGCCTCCCAAACTCCCACCTTTTTAGTTTTTTCCAGATTAGGGATTTTGTGAAGAAGACATTCCCCCATTTCCCAAACCGCCCCCCTGAAACCCTGACCGATACCATCTTAGCTCTAGATCCCTACCGGAAGAAATGCATCTCTGTTTTGTATAACTTGTTAGGGTCGGTTATATTGAAACCTCATACCTAATTAAAAGCTGCGTGGGAGGGTGAGCTGAATACGAAACTAACAGACCAGCAATGGGACTCTGCCTTGGATTTGATCCATTCTTCCTCCATATGTGCCCGTCATGGCCTAATCCAATGCAAAGTCCTTCACAAAGTCCACTACACAAATGTAAGATTATCTAGAATTTACCCCGCTGTTAGGGACACCTGCAACAGATGTAATCAATCTCCTGCCAACCATAGCCATATGTTTTGGTCTTGCCCTAAGCTAGCAGCCTTTTAGAGGAGTGCTTTCGACTTGATAAGCAGAGCCTACGGCCAGACTATTCCTCCAAACCCACTATCGGCCATTTTCGGTACCCCTCCCAACACCAACCTCTCTGTTGCGGTGAAACGGGTTCTAGCTTTTACAACCTTGTTAGCCCGGAGACTGATCTTGCTTAACTGGAGGCTCACCTGTCCCCCAACACAAACCCGCTGGATTAAGGAGGTGCTTTACAATTTAAAGCTTGAACAACTTAGGTTCTCTCTCAAAGGCTCTACCAAGACATTCCTAGATACATGGAACCCTTTTTTGGAACTTGTTAACTCTCTCAACTTGTCCCCGGACTCGGAAGAGGACTGAGTGCTCTCCACCATTGTTCTGCTCTACTGCAGCTGCTCTCCCCTTAACCCCCCCCCCCCTGCCCACACTTATTTATTTAATTACTTACTTATTTACTGTTATTAGTGACCCCCTTTTTCTTTTCTTTTTTTTTTAAAGTACTTTTTGTTTCGTTTATCTTACCATATTTGTGTGGATGTGTATGTATGTGAGTGTTGTTTGTCCCCGTTTGGTTCCGACCTGATTCGGGTGGGTTGAAGGTGGGTAAGAGTAAGGGCTTTGAGGGTCGCTTACATACTGTTGCACAATTATGCCTTGACTGTCACTGTCTGTGATCATTGTATGTATGCAAATTGCTGTGAAATTCAAATAAAAAGATTTAAATAAAAATAAAAAATAAAAATAAGTAACAATTCAATTTGCCCAAGGCTTCTAAGTCTCCTTCATTTTTTAATTACTGAATGGGTGGGGGATGGAGGATGAAGGCAGGTGGAGAGATGGTGGGAAAAACTGGAGCACACCAAAACAAGTTGAATCAGTTGTCATCTTATTGAATGACAATACTAATTCAAGGGACCAATTGGAGGGAGAGTTCCTTTCACAGAGTCTGTGCCAGGGGTTAAATATGCGGGGAGGACAGGAGTGTTGAGGAGGGGGTCAGAGATCATATGAGTACCTCACTCACCGCTGCCGCAATCCTCCGGGCACAGACGGCAGAACTGGCCGCCACTTCCGGGGAGGGAAGCAGCTCGGGTGACTGCGAGCGGCTGCCAGGACCCAACAGCAGAACCAGTTGCCGCTTCAGTGCCTTCTGCCAGCCCGCTCACCTCTGGCAGTGCTCTCTGTCTGAACACCTCTCACCTGTCGCTCGCCAGCCTCACTCATGTCAGCCTCTTCCCGCAAATCCTTAAATTCCGACAGTAACCTCAACTGGTCCCTTGAGCGTGCTGACGGAATTTAAGGATTTGCGGGAAGTGGCTGACATAAGTGAGGTCAGCAAGCGGCAGGAGAGAGGTTTTCAGACGGAGGGCATTGCCAGAGGTGAGCGGGGGCCGGCAGAAGGGGCTGTCCGGTCCCGGCGGCCACTAGCAGCCACCTCAGGTACTTCACCCCCCGCACAATGCGGTGGCTCCGTGCCCAGAGCGTCGCAAGTGGGTTACTGGCCCCGATCCCCTCCTTCACAACGCTCCTGCCCTCCCCGCAACTTTACCCCGGGCCAGACTCCCCAAACGCTGTGAAAGGAGCTCTCCCTCCCATCCCGGGAAATATGGTATTAAAAAACATAAAGCACCAAGAAATGTACTTACCACGTTGTTGTTACACAAACTCCATTCTTCTCTCTTTGTTTCCTAAGATACTCTTAAAATAATGACAATCCATATTTGAAAAACCGAAGTTGAAACTTGCGCTGCGCATGCGCAGTACTGCAAAGGCAGAGTTTCAGCTGCCTTCAGCCCCGCTTGTCATTGACGGCTTCAAGCAGCGCCGACGGCACGTGGGCTGCACAGACCTTCGCGTGTTGCAAGTGCTGCGGTTGAAAGGCACGGAGAATTATCTCTACCTAAGAGATCGATCTCTTAAGATAGGCATAATTCTCCCATGCCTTTACTTATTGCTTAATTACCATTTCATAATTTTAGTCAGGGTAGGCAGTGACGGCACGTGCCTGGTGAGTGTGTGTGTGTGCGCAAAATAAAAATGTATGCAATTTTTATCGACTTTTACAATGAAATACGATTGTTTTTAACAAGATACTTACGAAATTTTATGAAGGGGTACCACGGTATCAAAACTTTGTGAATCACTGGTTTAGACGTATCAAAACCAAAATCCTACCACCAACCTCGTCACCAGAAGGCTTCCAGCTTCCCGCTTCTTTCCTTTCACCTGCCAACAAAATGGCGTCCGCACCATGCGCCGAAACCCGTTGCGATGACGTCGCGCCCTGGCCACGGCGCTCGGCTATTTCCGGTGCCACTCGGCAAACTTCGGCTTTTCTCGGCCATGGCTCAGGCTCGTTTCCGACTGGTAGCTTGTCTTCTATGGTAACGGGACGGAGAGAGCGGTGGGGCGGACGGACTGAACCTGGGACATGTCAGCTCTCTGTAGCCGCAGAGGTAATAAAGTCCCGATGGATGGCGTGCAATGTTCCTTGTCACCCGCTTCCCTCCGAGTGTCATCGTAAGTTGTCGGCCTCTCACTCCTTGCCGTCCGTCCCTTTGCATCGCGGCCTGCGGTACAGGTAAAGCCTAGGGCTGCTCCATAAGCGTTGCCGCTCTCCAAGCCTCGTTTCATTAACTTATCCGATACAGGTCTGAGGAATTGAGGCGCAGACAAGAATATAACAACAAATGAAAGGTAGATATGAGTTATTGTTCAACTGCCAAGCTTCCTTTGTGGTTTACAGCATGTTTTGAGTTTTCATTCTGATGTAATTGTTTTCCGAGAGCAAAATATTAAACAACTCGTTAAGAAATGTTTACACTCGGGCTGTAATCGGAACTGGACGTGTGAGGGGACGTAATTGACAGGGAACATAAAATTAAAGTCAAACAAGTGGTGGGACTGGAGTGAGTTGATCCAGGGTGTTTTGGGCCAACCCTTCCGCCTTCATGTTGTTTACAGCCACTTTGTGGTTCCTATTGGTATGTTACCTTGTACTTTCAAACGCATGTTCTTTATTCAAACTGAATTTTTTGTTTGTTGAATGTAAATTAATAATCATGAGTTACTGCAAAAATTTTGTGTATCGAATTTTGTGTATCGAATGCCTTGATTGTACTGTATGTTTTAAAATAATTTGGGGGTTGGGAATTTCATGGATCGATGTGAACCTAGCCCTAATTTGTTACTGTAATGATCTCTGTTACTGAATTCTCTGTGTCACGAGAATTTAGAAATTGTTTGCTATAGTTCAGTCACATTCCACAATTCAACAGTCTCAATTCAACTACACCCTAATCCACTTCTTAAATTGTACTATTGTGTTGTCAAAGGCACTGTCGTCTGGCCAAAATGATAATCTGATTGGAATGCTGTTTCCTGTGAAGTTTGATAGGGCTTGATATTTGAATTGTTGCCTCCTTAAAACCATACTCTCTGACCAGATTTTTGATCACGGGTATTAATTCTTATTGCCACAGGTGAATTTCATTCTGCAAATTAATACCAGTTCCAGTAGAACCATTGAGTGGGAAAGAACTACAGATGCTGGTTTGCACCAAAGATAGACACAAAATACTGGAGTAACTCAGTGGGACAGGCAGCATCTTTGGAGAGAACGGATAGATGACATTTCGGGTTAAGACCCTTCTTCAGTCTGAAGGGTCTCGACTTGAAATGTCACCCATTCCTTTTCTCCAGTGTTAATTCCATCCACCTGCTTTTTCCCCACTGTCTTGTAATGTCGTAGAATTGCTGCACAGTTCCAATTTATTCCCCTTAATTTTGGTTTCCACTCTGATGTACAGTGTTCCTGAGTAAAAAGGTTATTGTAATGCACCCAAATTTTAATTCTCCCAATTCTTGCAGTGTCTGTTGACAGGAACAGCTTCCTTCTGCCTACTCTATGATCTTGTCTTTGATTTCAATATGGATAGGGATGTTAATCGGATGAGCAAAAGATGTATGGAAGGTTACTCGGGTGAGGAGGAAGAAAGGAACCAATCACAATCTTGTACACCTATCAAATCTTTTCTCTATCCTTTCTCCGGCATGCATAAATCCTGACTCTCTATCTAGCTCGTGCTCCGTGAGATCTCAGCAGGTACTCCTTTTGCCATTTCCATTTGAAATAATGTCCCTGAATCCCAGCTCAAAATAGAGATAAGGGTTGCATTCCTAGTTATGATTACATTTCTTATTTATAACGCATTTGTCTTTAACGCTGAAGTAAAAAGCAATGATGGTTAAATTCAGGGTCGAGAACAGGGTCAAGCACCTCCCTTGAATCAATTACTTCAAATCTGTGCCATGTGGTATTTGACCCATGTGCTGAGGAAAACGTCCTTCCTGTTTACTCCACCAATGTCCCTCGTAACCTATACATCAGTTAGGTTTCCCCTCCACCTCCTCTTTTCCAAAAGAAAAGGGCCCATCCTATCCAATCTTTCCTCCTAGCTACTTTCCACTCCAGGCAACATGCATGTGAATACTCTGTGCACCTTTGAAATTATATCTTTTCTATAAAAGACACAGGCAGCACTCTAGGGACAGGGACAGGCAGCACTCTAGATAGAAGGAATGGGTGATGTTTTGGGTCGAGACCACCCCCTCTCCAAGTACAGTCCCCTGTAACTGCAGGAGATGCAACACCTGTCCCTTTACCTCCTCCCTCGCCTCCGTCCAAGGACCACGACAGTTTTTTCAGGTGAGGCAGAGGTTTATTTGCACCTCCTCCAACCGCATCTACTGTATCTGCTGTGCTAGGTGTGGACTTGTATAATGGTGAGACCAAGCGCAGGCTCGGCAATCGTTTCACTGAACACCTCCGCTCAGTCCACCTGATCTTCCAGTTGCTAAACACTTTAACTGCCCTTCCCATTTCCATACTGGCCTTTCTGTCCTGGGCATCCTCCACTGTCAGAGTGAGGCCCAGAGCAAATTGGACGAACAGCATCTCCTAATTTGCTTGGCCACCTTACACCCCAGCGGTATGAAAATTGACTTTTCTAACTTCAAGTAATCTCTTTCTCCATCCCTCCCCCAACCAAGTTCTCAGAGCAGTTTGACTCTCCCTGATTAAATTATATCTCTGTATACTTCGTTTTCACCTTCTCCTCGCTAACATTGATCTATTCTACATTTCCCTTGACCCTCATCCCATTTGATGTCTCATTTTCACATCTTACAGTTCCTTATCTCTGTCTCCCTCATCCCTGACTCACAGTCTGAAGAGGGTCTCTACCTAAAACGTCACCCATTCTTTCTATCTAGAAATGCTGCCTGTCCCGCTGAGTTACTCCAGCATTTTGTGTCTATCTTCAGTGTAAACCAAATCTGCAGTTCCTTCCTAAATCTTCCCTATAATGTGGTGACCAGTAACCATATAACCATATAACAATTACAGCACGGAAACAGGCCATCCCGACCCCTCTAGTCCGTGCCGAACACATAATCTCCCCTAGTCCCATATACCTGCGCTCAGACCATAACCTTCCATTCCTTTCCCATCCATATAACTATCCAATTTATTTTTAAGTACTGGAACTCAGTACTCATCTAACGTGTTAGTAGTTGCAAAATACCTTTCCTGCTCTTGAATAATAAAGGAAAGGGAACACATTGACTGCAGATGCTGGAATCTGGGTCAGGGAACAAGCTGCTGGAGAAACTGATGCATTCATTGACTATCCTTTTGATTCCGCCTGACCTAATGAGTACCTCCACCAGCTTTTTGTTGCTCTATTTCATGCATTTGCAGTCTCTTATATCTCCAGAGGGAGGGAAGTCTAGGGGCAGCACGCACGCCCCCATCCACATTAACGGGACGGAGGTGGAACGTGTTTCCAGCTTCAGGTTCCTGGGAGTCAACATCTCCGATGACCTCTCTTGGACCCACAATACCTCAACTCTGGTCAAGAAGGCTCACCAGCGTCTCTTCTTCCTGAGGAGACTAAAGAAGGTCCATCTGTCTCCTCAGATTCTGGTGAACTTCTACCGCTGCACCATAGAGAGCATCCTTACCAATTGTATCACAGTATGGTATGGCAACTGCTCTGTCTCCGACCGGAAAGCACTGCAGAGGGAGGTGAAAATTGCCCAACGCATCACCGGTTCCTCACTCCCCTCCATTGAGTCTGTCCAAAGCAAGCGTTGTCTGTGAAGGGCACTCAGCATTGCCAAGGACTGCTCTCACCCCAACCACAGACTGTTTACCCTCCTACCATCCGGGAGGCGCTACAGGTCTCTCCGTTGCCAGACCAGCAGGTCCAGGAACAGCTTCTTCCCTGCGGCTGTTCAACACTGTACCTCGGTGATTGCCAATCCCCCTCCTGTGACTGTATGCACGTAAATAGATTTATTTATTGCTCATATTTATGTCGCTCTTCTAGGGAGATGCTAACTGCATTTCGTTGTCTCTGTACTGTACACTGCACAATGACAATAAAGTTGAATCTGAATCTGATCTGAATCCAAAAAGGGACATATACTTTGATCTCTGGAACCTCACACTAAACAGTTTTTTAAGCACATAAACATCTGTTGATATTACCTTTTACGTCTTACCAATGAACCCAATTTTGGAAACAAATGTGCCTCCCTTTGATTGGAATACCTCTCTATGGCTTGATGTAAAATGTTGTCTGTTGCTGACCTTGTTGTGCATCTTGGGCAATTTTGCCTTGCTGTGTTACATAACCATTAACCTGTGATGGCCCTTCAGAAGTAATTTATTTTCTAGGAGGCACCACAGGATGTGCGATACACAATGTAAATTCAAGTTTAGTTTTAGTTTAGAGATACAGTGCAGAAACAGGTCCTTCGGCCTACCGGGTCCGTGCCGACCAGCGATCCCCGCACATTAACACTATCCTACACACACTAGGGACAATTTTTACATTTACCAAGCCAATTAACCTACAGACCTGTACGTTTTTGGAGTGTGGGAGGAAACCGAAGATTAATGATTTAGATGAAGGGATTAAAATAACATTAGCAAATTTGCAGATGACACAAAGCTGGGTGGCAGGGTGAACTGTGAGGAGGATGCTATAAGGATGTAGGGTGACTTGGACAGGTTGGGTGAGTGGGCACATGCATGGCAGATGCAGTTTAATGTGGATAAATGTGAGGTTATTCACTTTGCTGGCAAAAACAGGAAGGCAGATTATGATCTGAAGTTGGGCAAAGGGGAAGTACAACGGGATCTGGGGATCCTTGTGCATCAGTCACTGAAAGTAAGCATGCAGGTACAGCAGGCAGTGAAGAAATCGAATGGCATTCATAACAAGAGGAGTTGAGTATAGGAGCAAAGAGGTAATTCTGCAGTTGTACAGGGCCCTAGTGAGACCATACCTGGGGTATTGTGAGCAGTTTTTGTCTCCAAATTTGAGGAAGGGCATTCTTGCTATTGAGGGAGTACAGCGTAGGTTCACAAGGTTAATTCCCGGTATGGCGGGACTGTCATATGTTGATAGAATGGAGCGGCTGGGCTTGTATACTCTGGAATTTAGAAGGATGAGAGGGCATCTTATTGAAACATATACCGTATTTCCCAGCGTCTAAGACGCACCCCCATTTTGAGTTGCTACATTTTGAAAATAAAACAAACGTTTGCCATGGTGACGGCAATTTGCATTATGTATTATTTAATTGTCATACTATACTGGCAATGGAACAATGAAATTCTTACTTGCTACAGCTATAGGCCTATGAACAACCTAACCTTCGGCCTCCAAGACACAGGTAATATTTCAGGCCTTATTTTAGGGTAAAAAATAGCGTCTTCGACACCGGGAAATATGGTAAGATTAAAGGTTTGGACACGCTAGAGGCAGGAAACATGTTCCCGATGTTGGGAGAGTCCAGAACCATGTTTTGGACTCCTCCAACATCTTAAACCACAGTTTAAGAATAAGGGGTAAGCCATTTAGAACGGAGATGAGGAAAAACGTTTTCACACAGAGAGCTGTGAATCTGTGGAATTCTATGCCTCAGAAGGGAGTGGATGCCAATTCTTTGGATGCTTACAAGAGAGAGTTGGATAGAGCTCTTAAAGATAACAGAGTCAGGGGATATGGGGAGAAGGCAGGAACGTGCTCCTGATTGTGGATGATCAGCCATGATCACTGTGAATGGTGGTGCTGGCTCGAAGGGCCGAATGGCCTACTCCTGCACCTATTGTCTATCTCAGAGAAATCCCACGCAGATCACGGGGAGAACGTACAAACTCCGTACAGACAGCACCCGTAGTCAGCATCGAACCCGGGTCTCCGGTGCTGCAAACGCTGGAAGGCAGCAACTCTACCGCTGCGCCACCGTGCCGCTCTAGTGAGGGACTAGCAAAACAAGGATTGTGCAGTTATGGATTTTGAACGTCCTAATTTTGTTGGAGGAAGTACATTTGAGTTGAATGAATTGTAAATTAAGTATTGATGTCGAGGAAGAAATGTAATTTATTTATTAATTGTTGGGATATGGTCATTGCTGATTGGCTTAAATAACAGCAGGTCATCTCGGAGGATAGATGAGATTCAACCACAGCCCCTTTGAGATTCTTAAAATTTTGAGAATTTAAGAGATTGTGACCAAATATTTGCTTCATTTCTCCATATCCCCATAATCTCAATGCTTTTTGTAGCCTATATTTCTATCCACATAAGCCTGGTATCGGTGCAACGGCTGAGCGCTCATGGCACTCTAGATTGTCAAATCCAAAAGATAAATATTTCTCCTCCTCTGACTCCCGTTCTAAACGTATTTACCTAAGGAATCTAGTATACCATCTACCCATGATGTCATTTTAGTTAACTTAAACTCCAAAATGTTTCCCCCTTTTCTGCTCAATTGCATATTGCCACACAAAATGTCACACTCACATTTGCTGCTCGATCTCATAATGCCACACTCGCATTTACACCTGTCCAGATAAGGACTACTTTTCTTTAAACATTGATAAATAAATGTAATCTACAGCTACAGTCCCATATCATCCTGTCACTATTACTGATGATATATTTAAAAATAGAATTTGCATTCTAACCTAGTGGATTTAGTGGATTTAATTTTGCAGTCTGTGAATTAACAGTAGAATAACAGCAGGTGGTAATTTTAAGCACATCAAATATATAACCTAGCACATAAAATTGTGAAATAATTAGTTTTATTTCATGGTCGAGATGCGTTAAATATTTCTAAATTGGTCCCTAAATAACAACGGTAAAACTGTTCATTTTGTGGTCTTACTATGGTATTATTTAGTATAGTATAGGAGCAGGGAGGTTCTACTGCAGTTGTACAGGGTCTTGGTGAGACCACACCTGGAGTATTGCGTACAGTTTTGGTCTCCTAATCTGAGGAAAGACATTCTTGCCATAGAGGGAGTACAGAGAAGGTTCACCAGACTGATTCCTGGGATGTCAGGACTTTCATATGAAGAAAGACTGGATAGACTCGGCTTGTACTCGCTAGAATTTAGAAGATTGAGGGGGGATCTTATAGAAACTTACAAAATTCTTAAGGGGTTGGACAGGCTAGATGCAGGAAGATTGTTCCCGATGTTCGGGAAGTCCAGAACAAGGGGTCACAGTTTAAGGATAAGGGGGAAATCTTTTAGGACCGAGATGAGGAAAACATTTTTCACACAGAGAGTGGTGAATCTCTGGAATTCTCTGCCACAGAAGGTAGTTGAGGCCAGTTCATTGGCTATATTTAAGAGGGAGTTAGAGGTGGCCCTTGTGGCTAAAGGGATCAGGGAGTATGGATAGAAGGCAGGTACAGGATACTGAGTTGGATGATCAGCCATGATCATATTGAATGGCGGTGCAGGCTTGAAGGGCCGAATGGCCTACTCCTGCACCTATTTTCTATGTTTCTATTATTTCTTCAGTAAATTTGTGTCAGAATGAGTACAGTAAAGCCATTACAGTCCCATATCCCTATACAACATCAGACAATATATAAGAATTGTATAATTGGTTGACTGGTTACGATAGATTTCCAATGACCTGATGCATCTGCCTCTAGACTCTTCGAAGCTAAGGTGGGATAAACTTCAAACACAGCTTCGACATAACATAATTCATTTGTAGTAACTATAAAGAGGTCTCCCTGTTTCTGAAACACAAAGTCATAATCCATGCCCTTCTTAATTGCCTCCTCCCAGCCGCCAAACTGTTGCTTCCCAGATCTAGGTATAAATTCAGTCCATCCAGAGACACAATGGATATAGAACATGGAACAGTACAGCACAGGAACTAGCCGTTTTAACCCACAGTGTTAGCACTGAATATGATACCACGCTAAGCTGATTTCATTTTATACAACAACTCCAAGGAAAATACAGAGAGTAGAAACCAGTACACATAGTCTTTATTGATCTTGTAAAAGTCTCTGACTGTATAGAGCCTTCCTTGACTACCCTCAGATATTACACCATCTTGCATCTACTTCATGATGGTATGCCCACTGAGATCTTAGCCAATAGGTCCACAACATGCACAATTTCATTGTGGACTGATGTCAAGCAAAGCTCGTAACCAGCCAAAGACTTTTGTCAATCTTTCTTGCTGCAGCTCACATCCAGTCGCTTCCTGCTGGAGTGGAGCAAATTTGCAAGATATATCGGAAGCTGTTCAAGCTATGCTGCATCCAGTCCAGAAAATGTCTCCAGATGAAGTCCGGACATGGATACGTACATGGGATAGGTTACACTGGGATCTCTTCTGGGGTAGGGGTGACCTGTACAAAAGGTTTAAGAAGGAACTGCTGCGGGTGCAGAAGCATCTATGGAGCGAAGGAAATAGGCAACGGTTCGGGCCGAATTTTGAAGAAGGGTTTCGGTCCGAAACGTTGCCTATTTCCTTCCGCCGTCTGAAGCTCCATTGATGCTGCTGCACCCGCTGAGTTTCTCCAGCACTTTCTGTCTACCTGTACAAAAGTGACGGGTTACACCTTAACTGGAGGGGGACCGACATTCTGGCAGGCAGGTTTGCTAGGGCTACACGTGTGGGTTTAAACTAAATAGTGGGGGGGAGAGATTGACAAATTGGAAGTATAAAGATGGAGTTGAAGGGGAAGTGAGTACAGGAAAAATTACAAAAGATTCTCAAATTAATGGGAAGGAAAGTTCGAGAAGGGATAAAAGAGTAAGGTCAGGGCCAATTGCGAGCGGTGCGAAGGGGGACGTGAAACCAAGGAACTGATTGTGGACTTTGGAAGGAGTAGAAGGGGGACCCACAGCCCCATTTATATCAACGGGTCGATGGTTGAAAGGGTCAAGAGCTTCAAATTCCTGGGCGTGCACATCTCTGAAGATCTTTCCTGGTCCGGGAACACTAACGCAATTATCAAGTAAGCTCATCAGCGCCTCTACTTCCTGAGAAGATTACGGAGAGTCGGTTTGTCAAGGAGGGCTCTCTCTAACTTCTACAGGTGCAGAGTAGAGAGCATGCTGACCGGTTGCATCGTGGCTTGGTTTGGCAATTTGAGCGCCCTGGAGAGGAAAAGACTACAAAAAGTAGTAAACAGTGCCCAGTCCATCATCGGCTCTTCCATCGAGGGGATTTATCGCAGTCGCTGCCTCAAATAAGCTGGCAGAATCATCAAAGACCCACACCATCCTGGCCACACACTCATCTCCCTGCTACCTTCAGGTAGAAGGTACAGGAGCCTGAAGACTGCAACAACCAGGTTCAGGAATAGCTACTTCTCCACAGCCATCAGGCTATTAAACCTGGCTCGGACAAATCTCTGATTATTAATAACCCATTATCTGTTATTTGCACTTTATCAGTTTATTTATTCATGTGTGTATATATTTATATTATGGTATATGGACACACTTATCTGTTTTGTAGTAAATGCCTACTATGTTCTGTGTGCTGAAGCAAAGCAAGAATTTCATTGTCCTATACAGGGACACGTGACAATAAACTCACTTGAACTTGAATACGGAGGTCAAAGTGTTGCATATGAATGCGCGAAGTATAAGAAATAAAGTGTAGACGAGCTTGAGGCTCAGTTAGAAATTGGCAAGTATGATGTTGTGGGAATTACGGAGACATGGCTGCAAGAGGGCCAGGGCGGCACTTTGGAGGCGGCACTTGGCGGTGGACAGGGACGGCCAAGGCAGCAGGGCGATGATGCCGCTGTTGTCCGAGGAGCGCTGACCTTCCTTCTCCCCCTCCCCCTCCCCCTCGTATCCTGGGACCCCTCGTCTCAATCCCACACTAATCCCCATTCCCGCCTCTATTCAGTCCTCACTGACATCCCCTGTGCTCCCCCCCCCCCATCTATTTTTCCTGCACTGATCTCCCTATCCACCTCGCATTGATTCTCCTGCCACCCTCCATCCATCCTACACTGGTCCCCCAATTCATCCCGTACTAACCACCCTTCCCATTCATTCTGCACTGCTCCCCCCATCTATCCTGTACTGAAACCCCCATTCATCCCGTACTGACCACCCCTCCATTTATCCTGCACCGAACACCCATCCATCCTGTAGTGATCTCCCCATTCATCTTTTACTGACCCCCCCCATTCATCTTTTACTGAACCCGCCATTCATCCTGCACTGATATCCCCCATTCATCCTGCACTGATCCCCCCCATTCATCCTGCACTGATCTCCCATCCATCCTGTAGTAATCCCCCATCCATCCTGTAGTGATCCCCTCATTCATCCCTCACAGACCCACCGACCCCCACCCCCCCCCCAATTCATCCTGTACTGATCCCCCCATTCATCCTGCGCTGTTTCCCCCCCCCCCCCCCATCCATCCTGTACTGATCCCCCCATTCAAGAAGAATGGGGGGATCAGTCTGAAGAAGGGTCTCAACCTTCGCTCCATAGATGCTGCCTCACCCGCTGAGTTTCTCTAGCACTTTTGTCTACCGCATTCATCCTGTACAGATCCCCCCCCCCCCATCCATCCCGTACTGATCCCCCCCATTCAACCCCACTGACATCCCCCGCGCTATCCCCTCACAATTTTACCTACTCCAACCAACACGCACTAATTCCCCTGCCTCAATCCATCCATTCCGCACCGATTGCCTTCTCATCCCCCCCCCCCCCCCCCCCCGCCATCTATCCATCCAGCACTGATTCACACCACCACCACCACCCCCCTCCTTACCCTATTGTGCTGGAAATGTCTTCAGAGCAAACATTGACTATGTTTGATAACGGAATGCAATGAAATGTGTTTTAATTCCCAATGTTATTATTTGTTTTAATCCATGAAGAAGGATTACTTAAATTGTGAACACGTGAAACATTAAAACCGCAGTGTTCGATTGTCACTGCTACCGTTGACACGTTATTACAGAATTCATTTTAACAGCAAATCAATGCTCTTAATGTGGAGTATCAGTACTGTAGTTATTTAATGAGCAGCATTCACAACTATACGTTGGATTTATCCAGGTTTTACTTCTACAGTCGGTTATATACATCACAAATTTGGTCAGGAGATATTTCAGTTGAAATTTTAACGTTAATTCTGAAGTGGGAATGATGGAAACAGCGTTTATCAACAGTTTTATTTTAAATCTGGTGCGAACAAACTGGGTATCTTCATTGCTGTTCACAACACATACATCTAATCTGAATGTCCAGTAATGTGGCGTCTTGACACCTATAAACATATTACCAAAAGATCATTTGCTGCAGTTATGTCCTTTGGCAATCTCTAGTCAGTGTAATGTTTAACCGGTCAGATGGGTATAGTCAGTTTTAACAGCTATTATCATAAAATGCCTTTAGAAATTTCCTTGCAACCAATATATTTTGTTGTGGATAAATTATGTGGGAGGCGAGAGTGTTTCTGTACCAATAACAATCCATGCTATGGCCATGTTATGATAATTTTCGGACCTTCACAGAAAACATGCTTGCATCAATCTGTAGTGTGCATGGTTAAGCATATATGTTATAAAGGTCCAGGATTTATTGATAATACGCTGAATAATCCAACCACACTTTTGTTTGGAAGTGGAAAGAAATAATAGAAATTGCATTAATTGCAATGTGTAAAAAGAGTTGAGATACTGTATTATAGTTTTGCTGCATGTCATTGTGGTATATATCATGTCTTGATTGGTGAATATGTTTAGTTTGTGACTTTATTTGAAGCAGAAATAATATGTAAATGCTTCATTGAGCATAATTCCGATTGGTAACTACGATCTTTGTCCGAGCACATTATCGCACGTGTCATGCAAGCCGTCTTAAATGACCATTTAAACTGTCATTTGGCAACCTAAAAAGCTGCCTAGGTTGCCCGGCTGGCAACAAGGGGGAAAAGTTAAGTGAGAGCCCTGCAGTATGGATAGAACTAAGGAATTGTAAGGGTAAAAATACCTGATGGGACTTATCTACAAGCCCCCAAACAGTAGCCTGGACATAGGGTGCAAGTTGAATCAGGAGTTAAAATTGGCATGTAGCAAAGGTAATGCTGTGGTTGTTATGGGAGATTTCAACATGCAGGTAGACTGGGAAAATCAAGTTGGTAATGGACCCCTAGAAAGGGACTTTGTAGAGTGTCTTCGTGATGGATTCTTAGAGCAGCTTGCATTTGGAGCCTACCAGGGAGAAGGCAATTCTGGATTTAGTGTTATGTAATGAACCGGATTTGATAAACAAACTTGAGGTTAATGAGCCATTAGGAGGTAGTGACCATAATATGGTCATGTTTAATCTACAATTGGAGAGGGAGAAGGGTAGATCTGAGGTGTCAGTGTTACAGTTGAATAATGGGGCCATGAGGGAGGAGCTGCCCAAAGTTGACTCGAAAGATACCCTAGCAGGGATGACAGTGGAACAACAATGGCAGGTGTTTCTAGGAATAATACAGAAGGTGCAGGATCAGTTCATTCCTAGGAGGAAGAAAGATTCCAAAGGGAGTAAGGGGCGACCGTGGCTGACAAGGGACGTCAGGGACAGTATAAAAATAAAAGAGAAGAAGTACAACGTAGCAAAGATGAGCGGGAGGCAAGAGGATACAATACAATACAATACAATACAATACCTTTTATTTGGGTAATGTTTAAAGAGCAACAGAAGATAACTAAAAAGACAATATTGGGAGAAAAGATGAGGTACGAAGATAAGCTAACCAAGAATATAAAGGAGGATAGTAAAAGCTTCTTTAGGTAGGAAATGGTGTTGGATAGACTGATGGGACTGAAGGCTGATAAATCCCCAGGGCCTGATGATCTGCATCCCAGGGTACTTGAGGAAGTAGCTCTAGAAATCGTGGATGCATTGGTGATAATTTTCCCATGTTCTATAGACTCAGGATCAGTTCCTGTGGATTGGAGAGTAGCTAATGTTATCCCACTTTTTAAGAAAGGCGGGAGAGAGAAAACTGGGAATTATGGACCAGTTAGCCTGACATCGGTGGTGGGGAAGATGCTGGAGTCAATTATAAAAGATGAAATGGCCACACATTTGGATAGCAGTAACGAGTCGGTCCGAGTCAGCATGGATTTACGAAGGGGAAATCATGCTTGACTAATCTTCTGGAGGATGTAACTTTTTTGAGGATGTAACTGGGAAAATGGACATGGGAGAGCCAGTGGATGTAGTGTACCTGGACTTCAGAAGCATTTGATAAGGTCCTACATAGGAGATTAGTGGGTAAAATTAGGGCACATGTTATTGGGGGTAGAGTGCTGACATGGATAGTAAATTGGTTGGCAGACAGGAAACAAAGAGTAAGGATTAACGGGTCCCTTTCAGAATGGCAGTGGAGGCAGATGCTGCAGCCTCATATTAAAATTGCATATGTATCCACAAGGACAGAATTTGCAGAGTTATGGGGAGATTGCAGTAGTGCAAGACTAGCTAGAATGCCCTTGTATTGAGCTGGTATAGACTTGACGGACCGAATGCCCTTCTTGAAATGGAATGAAATTGTGGCGTTTCAAATGTTTCTTTAAAACCTGAAGTTATGTTTTGATTGTGTGGATTCTCATTTCTTTCAGACAGATGTTGAAGTGAGTTGGTTTTATGGTACTGGAGCACCATGTATTCAGAATGGCGATCACTGCAGCTCGTCATTCAGAGTGACCGAGGTCACATGAGTGTTCTGCATAGCTACCCCAACAACGTTGGCAAAGATGTGGCTCATGCTGTCGTGCGTCCGCTGGGACAGGGGCTCAACAGTTCGTCTGTAAGCAGCAACGAAAGCATTCTCAAAACTGACAAAGAGGCAAGTTTTCCTTAAGCTCAATCTCTATATTGTACTTGAAGATTAAAATATGTTCAATATTTTATTTTAATTTAATATTTTATTTTAAATGTACTAATGCAACAATTTATATTAGAAAATAAGCCAAATCTTGATATTGAGAGTAAAGAAACCAATTTGGACACAAAATGTCCATATTTGTGGAAATGTGTCATCCTCGATAACAATCAGCACGGGAGCACCTCAAGGCTGCGTGCTCAGCCCCCTGCTGTACTCGCTCTATACTCTTGACTGCGTAGTAGGTCATAGTGCGAACTACATCATCAAGTTCGCTGACGACACCACTGTTGTGGGACTTATCACTGATGGGGACGAGTCAGACTATAGAAGTATAATCGACCGAGTGATCAAATGGTGCCAGCACAATAACCTGGCTCTCAACACCAGCAAAACCAAGGAACTGATTGTGGAGCACTTCGGAAGGGGTAGGATGGGGTCCCACAGTCCCGTTTATATCAAGGGGTCGATGGTGGAAAGGGTCAAGAACTTCAAATTCCTGGGCGTGCATATTTCCGAAGATCTCTCCTGGTCCTGGAACACTGATGCAATCATAAAGAAAGCACATCTGCACCTCTACTTCCTGAGAAGATGACGGAGAGTCGGTAGCACGTACATGAGCCTGAAATCGGCAACATCCAGATTCAGAAGCAGCTTCCTCCCCGCAGCCATCAGACTATTAAACACAACTTCAAACAAACTATGAACTATAACAACCTATTGCACTTTATCTGTTTACTGAAGTGTGTATATATATGTTCTATGGTATATGGACACACTGATCTGATCTGTATTTATGACTACAATATCCTGTTGTGCTGCAGCAATGCAAGAATTTCATTGTCCTATTGGCGACACATGACAATAAACTCTCTTGATTTGACTTGACTTGAACTGCTGGAGTAACAGGCGGCATCTCTGGAGATGAGGAATAGGGTGACGTTTCGGGTCGAGGCCCTTCAGACTGGAGAGGCTGGGGAAAGGGATACGAGATACATATACAGTGATGTAGAGAGATATAGAACAAATGAATGAAAGATATACAAAAGTAACGATGATAAAAGAAACAGGCCATTGTTAGCTGTTTGTTAGGTGAGAACGAATGCAGACAATGTCACTCAATAAGATGGCTTTGAAGCTGGTATGACTTGGGTGGGGGAGGGATGGAGAGAGAGGGAA
The DNA here is from genome assembly GCF_010909765.2 of Amblyraja radiata. Classification (NCBI taxonomy): domain Eukaryota; kingdom Metazoa; phylum Chordata; class Chondrichthyes; order Rajiformes; family Rajidae; genus Amblyraja; species Amblyraja radiata. The sequence continues at coordinate 40,623,102 of NC_045978.1, read as the reverse complement.
TGCAGAGGTTACTTGACGTTATACAAATCAGAAATCTTACCACTGGGTTGTAAGCTGCCCAGAGAGAGCTGGGAAGGGGAGAGGAAACAGAGAGAAATCAAGGACTACCTGAAATTGGAGAAGGGGTGTAAACTACCCAAGCGAAATATGAGGTGCTGCTCCTCCAATTTGCAAATCCAAGGCGTAGCTATGGGCACGTGCATGGGCCCCAGCTATGCCTGCCTCTTTATAGAGTACGTCGAACAATCCTTGTTTGAGGCGTACCGTGGCCCTATCGACGAACTCTAACTCTGCTACATCAACGACTGCATTGGTGCTACCTCCTGCACCCATGCAGAACTCACTGACTTCATCCATCTCACCACTAACTTCCATCCGGCACTTAAATTCACCTGGACCATTTCCGACATCTCCCTACCGTTTCTAGATCTCACTATCTCCATCGCAGGTAACAGACTACTGACCGATATCTACTACAAACCCACTGACTCCCATGGCTATCTGGACTACACTTCTTCCCACCCTGCTTCCTGTAAGGACTCTATCCCCCTACTGCCAATTCCTCCGTCTACGCCGCATCTGCACCCAGGATGAGGTGTTCCAAACCAGTGCATTGGAGATGTCCTCATTCTTTTGGGAAGGGGGGTTCCCCTCTTTGACTATAAATTAGGCTATCACCAGGATCTCTTCTACATCCCGTAGCTCTGCTCTCACTCCCCATCCCCCTACTCGTAACAAGGGCAGAGCCCCCCTTGTCCTCACCTTCCACCCGACCAGCCATTACATACAACAGATAATCCTCAGACATTTTTGCCACCACCAACGGGATCCCACCACAGGCCACATCTTCCCATCTCCTCCCCTTTTGGCTTTCCGCAGAGACAGCTCCCTCCGTAACTCCCTGGTCAATTTGTCCCTTCCCACCCAAACCACCCCCTTCCCACCCAAACCACTTTCCCTTGCAACCGCAGGAAATGCTACACTTGTCGCTTTACCTCCATCCAAGGACCTGAGCAGTCTTTCCAGGTGCGGCGGAGCTTCACCTGCACCTGCTCCAACCTCATCTATTACATCCGCTGCTCTAGGTGTCAGCTGGTCTACTTCGGTGAGACCAAGCGTTGGCTTGGCGATTGCTTTGCGCAACACCTCCGCTCAGTTCGCAATAACCAACCTGATGTCCCGGTGGCTCAGCACTTCAACTCCCCCTCCCATTCCAAATCAGACCTTTTTGTCCTGGGCCAGAGTGAGTCCCACCACAAATTGGAGGAGCAGCATCTCATATTTTGCTTAGGTAGTTTACACCCCAGCGGTATGAACATTGACTTCTCCAATTTCAGGTAATCCTTGCTTTCTCCCTCTTTGCCCTCCCCTTCCCAGCTCTCCCACAGCCCATTGTCTCCGCCTCTTCCTTTCTTCTTCCCGCCCCCTCCTCCCCTTCCCACATCAGTCTGAAGAAGGGTCTCGACCCGAAACGTCATCTAATTTTTTAAATGTAGATTATAAATGATCTTGAAGCATGAGAAAATCCTTCTGCCAGCTATTTGAAAGCCATCAGTTTCCTGCTTTTTCCATAAAACCTACAGCATTTTCCTTTTCAAATGCTTCTTTAATTCCCTCTTCAATGTGCAAGTTAGTCAGCTGTCCTAACATTTTGAAGATTTTTAAGATTTGGTTCAATAAGATTAACTCAGCATAACCTCTTTGATTTGTTAAATAATACCAAGATCACAGTCTAATGGATCTAATAAGGTTGATGGTTGCAGTCACCAGTAACTGCGTATTTCTCTGGGCACATTTCTGACCACAACTGGAAAGGTGGCATCAACATGCATGAGTGAAATAGTTGACAGAAATTACTATACTACTCCTTCAGAAGAAATCAGCTAGTGACTCCATTTGGTAGCGTTGTTACAAAACCTACCATCAGCGGCGCTCCAGATCTGCCACTGCCTGCCACTTGATTGATCTGATGACACTGATGAATATGAATTTTTTATTGGTTATTTACTATTTGTTTTAATGTTACAATAATATTAAATTTCTGATCTTGAGAATATCACATATTTGAATTTTCAAGGCAGTCTGGATGTTTATTACTATTTCCGTCACCGGTCAATTTTGTGATTATCTACAACTAGGTAACTAACTAATTATATGTTTTAATTTCAGGTTATCCAAGTAAGATGTATCATATTTGTTTCCGAATGCTTCAAGGGCTTAATTAGGAAAGGTAAAATAGATTATGAAAGAAAACTGGCAGGGAACATAAAAACTGACTGCAAAAGTTTTTGTAGATATGTGAATAGAAAGAGATTAGTAAAATCAAATGTAGGTCCCTTGCAGTCAGAAACAGGTGAATTGATCATGGGGAACAAGGACATGGCAGACCAATTGAATAACTACTTTGGTTTCGTCTTCACCAAGGAAGACATAAATAATCTGCCGGAAATGGCAGGGGACCGCGGGTCAAATGAGAAGGAGGAACTGAGTGAAATCCAGGTTAGCCGGGAAGTGGTGTTAGGTAAATTGAATGGATTAAAGGCCGATAAATCCCCAGGGCCAGATAGGCTGCATCCCAGAGTACTTAAGGAAGTAGAGCCAGAAATAGTGGATGCATTAGTGATAATTTTTCAAAACTCTTTAGATTCTGGAGTAGTTCCTGAGGATTGGAGGGTAGCTAATGTAACTACACTTTTTAAAAAGGGAGGGAGAGAGAAAACGGGGAATTACAGACCAGTTAGTCTAACATCGGTAGTGGGGAAACTGCTAGTCAGTTATTAAAGATGGGATAGCAGCACATTTGGAAAGTGGTGAAATCATTGGACAAAGTCAGCATGGATTTACGAAAGGTAAATTATGTCTGACGAATCTTATAGAATTTTTCGAGGATGTAACTAGTAGAGTGGATAGGGTAAAACCAGTGGATGTGTTATATCTGGACTTTCAGAAAGCTTTCGACAAGGTCCCACATAAGAGATTAGTATACAAACTTAAAGCACACGGTATTGGGGGTTCAGTATTGATGTGGATAGAGAACTGGCTGGCAAACAGGAAGCAAAGAGTAGGAGTAAACGGGTCCTTTTCACAATGGCAGGCAGTGACTAGTGGGGTACCGCAAGGCTCAGTGCTGGGACCCCAGCTATTTACAATTTATATTAATGATCTGGATGAGGGAATTGAATGCAACATCGCCAAGTGTGCGGATGACACGAAGCTGGGGGGCAGTGTTAGCTGTGAGGAGGATGCTAGGAGGCTGCAAGGTGACTTGGATAGGCTGGGTGAGTGGGCAAATGCATGGCAGATGCAGTATAATGTGGATAAATGTGAGGTTATCCACTTTGGTGGCAAAAACAGGAAAGCTGACTATTATCTAAATGGTGGCCGATTAGGAAAAGGGGAGATGCAACGAGACCTGGGTGTCATGGTACACCAGTCATTGAAAGTAGGCATGCAGGTGCAGCAGGCAGTAAAGAAAGCGAATGGTATGTTGGCATTCATAGCAAAAGGATTTGAGTATAGGAGCAGGGAGGTTCTGCTGCAGTTGTACAGGGTCTTGGTGAGACCACACCTGGAGTATTGTGTACAGTTTTGGTCTCCAAATCTGAGGAAGGACATTATTGCCATAGAGGGAGTGCAGAGATGGTTCACCAGACTGATTCCTGGGATGTCAGGACTTTCTTATGAAGAAAGACTGGATAGACTCGGATTGTACTCGCTAGAATTTAGGAGATTGAGGGGGGATCTTATAGAAACTTACAAAATTCTTAAGGGATTGGACAGGCTAGATGCAGGAAGATTGTTCCCGATGTTGGGGAAGTCCAGGACAAGGGGTCACAGCTTAAGGATAGAGGGGAAATCCTTTAGAACCGAGATGAGAAAAACATTTTTCACGCAGAGAGTGGTGAATCTCTGGAACTCTCTGCCACAGAAGGTAGTTGAGGCCAGTTCATTGGCTATATTTAAGAGGGAGTTAGATGTGGCCCTTGTGGCTAGAGGGATCAGGGGGTATGGAGAGAAGGCAGGTACGGGATACTGAGTTGGATGATCAGCCATGATCATATTGAATGGCGGTGCAGACTCGAAGGGCCGAATAGCCTACTCCTGCACCTATTTCCTATGTTTCTAATCTATAATAACTGAAAATTTCATTCAGTTCTCTTAATATTTTAAGAAAGATATGGGGTTTTATGTCCATTGACTGCCTCGATCACAACTTTTGTGATAAGTTAATGGAAAAGCAATAGGGATCAAGATGCTAATTTCTGAATATGAAAATAACCATCTTTTTTAATACTGAAGATATGAAAGTGAATTAGGTATCAAATTAAAGTTATTTTTATGCTTTATCTGATGGGATAAATTACAGGCTGGATTTTTAAAATCTCAAAATTTTGTGTCATTCCTACATTTGGTAACAAGGGTCAGCATTTATAAACAGATAGAGTGATGTGCTTTGTCTCTGGCACAGGTAAAATGGACCATGGAGGTGTTATGTTATGGACTTACTCTGCCGCTGGATGGGGAAACGGTCAAACTGTGCGTGGATGTTTACACTGACTGGATAATGGCTTTGGTATCTCGCCGTGACTCTATCCCCCAGCCCATTATCAAAGACCCAAATTTATATGTGCAGACTATTCTCAAACATCTACAGAATCTATTTGTTCCCAGGTAAGTGCATGGATCTCATTTGATAGGCCTTGCGGTTCATTGAGTCTGTACAGTGCCCTCCATAATGTTTGGGACAAAAACCCATCATTTATTTATTTGCCTCTGTACTCCACAATTTGAGATTTGTAATAGAAAAAATCATATGTGGTTGAAGTGCACATTGTCAGATTTTAATAAAGGCCATTTTTATACATTTTGATTTCACCGTGTAGAAATTACAGCAGTGTTTATACATAGATCCCCCATTTCAGGGCACCATAATGTTTTGGACACAGCAATGTCATGTAAATGAAAGTAGTCATGTTTAGTATTTTGTTGCATATCCTTTGCATGCAATGACTGCTTGAAGTCTGTGATTCATGGACATCACCATTTGCTGGGTGTCTTCTCTGGTGATGCTCTGCCAGGCCTGTATTGCAGCCATCTTTAGCTTATGTTTGTTTTGGGGGCAAGTCCATTTTAGTTTTTTCTTCAGCATATAAAAGGCGTGCTCAATTGGGTTCAGATCAGGTGATTGACTTGGCCACTCAGGAATTGACCATTATTTAGCATTGAAAAACTCCTTTGTTGCTTTAGCAGTATGTTTGGGATCATTTTCTTGCTGTAGAATGAACCGCCGGCCAATGTTTTGAAGCATTTGTTTGAACGAGCAGATAGGATGTGTCTATACACTTCAGAACTAATTGTGCTACTACCATCAGCAGTTGTATCATCAATGAAGATAAGTGAGTCAGTACCTTCAGCAGCCATACATGCCCAGGTCAACCCCCCCACACAACCGTGTTTCATACATGGATCTTGGGCAGTTCCTTCTCTCCTCCATACTTTGCTCTTGCCATCACAATGATATAAGTTAATCTTCGTCTCATCTGTCCACAAGACCTTTTTTCCAGAACTGTTGTTGCTCTTTTAAGTACTTCTTGGCAAACTATAACCTGGCCATCTTATTTTTGTGGCTAACCAGTGGTTTGCATCTTGCTGTGTAGCCTCTGTATTTCTGTTCATGAAGTCTTCTGCGGACAGTGGTCATTGACATATCCACACCTGACTCCTGAAGAGTGTTTCTGATCTGTCGGACAGGTGTTTGGGGATTTTTATTTATTATATAGAGAATTCTTCTGCCATCAGCTGTGGAGGTCTTCATTGGCCTGCCAGTCCCTTTGCGATTAGTAAGCTCACCAGTGCTCTCTTTCTTCTTAATGATGTTCCAAACAGTTGATTTTGTTAAGCCTAAAGTTTGGCTGATGTCTCTAACAGTTTTATTCTTGTTTCTCAGTCTCATAATGACTTATTGACTTTCATTGGTATAACTTTGGTCCTCGTGTTGATAAACAGCAATAAAAGTTTCCAACGATGATGGAAAGACTAGGTGCTGAGAGCTCTCTTATACCTGCGTTAAGGACGCAATTAAACACATCTGAGCAATTATAAACGCCTGTGAAGCCATATGTCCCAAACATTATGGTGCCCTGAAATGGGGGGACTATGTATGAACACAGCTACAATGTGCACTTTAAGCACATGTGATTTATTTCTATTACACATCTCAAATTGTGGAGTACAGAGACAAATAAATAAATGATGGGCCTTTGTCCCAAACATTATGGAGGGCACTGTATAATGAATTGTAGCTAGACAATTAATACAGTTTTGTATGAAACCGAGGAGATTGAGTGAAAGTTTAGTTGGGATATATAAAATGTATAACCTGGGCGGGAAGGAACTGTTTTCTTCAGCAATGGAATCAAGAATAGTGAGATTAAACAAGAACTTACCAGCTTGAAGTTTGATCTTGATTTTATGAGGAGTTACGATGAGCGATTACGTGAAGAAGGGCCGTCCGTCTGCGTGCGCGTCAATCTTCAAAGCAGCGGTGTTAAATCACAGATAAAAAGAAGACCTGAGAATAGTAAGATTGTGAAGAAACTAGAACTTCCATATGACCTTGATAGTATGAGGGTGGGAGCGGTGGGCACGTAATCGCTCATCGTAACTCCTCATAAAATCAAGATCAAACTTCAAACTGGTAAGTTCTCGTTTAATCTTACTATTTTACTTCGGAGTCACGTGAGTGACTACGTGAAGATTTCAAAGCTCTGATTTTACGCCGGTTACGAATCCAGGCGTCACACACTGAATGGATTGACCATGGATGCGTGTAATCATGAAAGCATTCAGACATTACGTAGTTAAGTAAAGACACTGATGCATTAAATGAAATTTTTTTTTTTTTAAATAGTTACCCCTCCCAACCTTGGGGGGAAACTAAGGGACAGAACTTAAAATGGTACGTGCAAACACCCCCAGTCCGGTTATGGGTTTGTTATAAAAACCGGTGGACCGTCATTTCATTCGTCCATCCTGCAGCCACTAGGATGTCGTCAAGGGGCACGTCCATAGCTCTTGCTGCCGACGTAGATGCAGCCCTGGTGGAGTGAGATTTAACCATATAAATGTTTACTCCTGCTACCGCCATACCTCTTTTGACCATCTGGAGATGGTTTGAGTTGACACCTTTTGGTGTGCTTTTTTATGGCTGGTGAGGACCGATTGTTCTGAGCCTCTGAGGTTCTCCGTAACTCTCAGATAGTGGTGTTAGTATGTTACCACACACACAACCGTTGGTCCTCTGGATATGCCAAGAACTGGATCTCCATCCCTGGCATTCTTGGCCTGCTCTGTTTTATCAGGTTCCTGATTAGGAATGTTATGTTGTTCATATTGGTGGTCATGTGGTCCAACCGTAGCTTTTGCAGTGTCTGGACTCTTTGTCAGCATACCACCTTCAGGGTTAGTTATAGGCGGTCCCCACTGTCAAAGTAGGGTTTGTACCATGCTCACATCCCATGTGTCCGTGTACCTTGGCCTTGGAGGTCTTAAATTGTAAATTCCCTTCATGAATTTTGTTGTAAAGGGGTGCGTTCCTATCGAACCGTGCCCTGCTTCCGGCATCAGATAGGAGGAGAGTGCGCCTCTGGCACTATAGATTGCACTATAACTTTGTTTATAGTTATAGTACAGAGTTGATAGGAACTCCAAGATATCCGTTATCCGAACTGTGTTGTATTTGTTCGGACAGTCCTATGCCTTGAAATGGCCTCCTCAGAATCTGCAGACCAACAAGTTAATACGTTCATGTAGTGGATGATTGCTCTCTGTAACTGGGTTCACTAGGAGGTCCCTGCTCTTGGGTACAGCCATAACTGGCTGGATTATAATTCCCAAAATTTTTGGGGACCAGGCTTGAGTAGGCCAATCTGGCACTACCATTATGACTGTGGCTTAGTCTTGCTTGATTTTTGTCAAGCATCGGTTTGTGAGACAAATTGGCGGAAAGCATACATAAACATTCCTCCCCAATTGAGGGAGAAAGCATCCACTGCCTTTGCTCCTGGATCCAGCTCGCAGGACACATATCTGGGTAACTGATGGTTTAGTCTAGATGCAAAACGGATCAACATCTGGTATGCCAAATTGTGTAGTTATTTCGTTAAATACTGTCTGATTCAACATCCATTCTGTGTTGTTATTAAACATTCGTGATCCAGCATCTGTCACCGTGTTATATCTACCTCGTAGATTTCCCAAATATTCCTCTCGATACACTAGTGCCAAATGAGGTTCGACAATCTGTCGTAAGATACAGATTTTACACCACCCTTGTTAATGGATATATGCCACCGCAGTGGTGTTATCAATCTGAATTTGAACAAGCACCGGTTGCATATCGCTACAGAGAACCTTGAGTCCATATTGTGCCCCCAACAATTCTGGGTAATTGATTCCATGTGTTGGGGAATTACAGACTCCTGCTCATTCCATCTGCTCCCACAGCTCTAGCCTGCGTTGGTGTCTCCCCATCCTTAGCCGCTTGCATAGGTCTGAAGAACCAATGGCTTTCGAGCAAAATTTCCCTTGAGCTGTCTCCCATTCGTTATCCACCATAGTTATTCAACAATGGCCTCTGCTGGCAATCCATAGTTTGCCAATTCGGCCTGCATGTAATCTGAGTGTTCGTTCCTTTGCTTGCTGTAAATTCTGGTAATGCAAAGGCCCGTGACGTACTTCTGGGAATGCAGCTACTATTTGCCAATTACACTCTCTGTTTGCCTGATAGATGGCTAGTATTTGACTATCAGGTCGTAGCAGGCTTAATTAATATAGTCGTTTGTCCCTAGGCAAAGTCACCAACATATTTACTATTTTTGATAGTAAATTCTAGGTAATCAATTGCCCTTGTAGGTGTCAATTTTGATTTAACTGGATGGATGAGGTAACCAATTCTTTCAAACAGGGTTTTGGTTTGCTTTGACTGATGCTTCTGCCAATTCTTGGTGACTCCAAAAATGAAAATGTCCTCCAAATATGCCATTACTGTGTGGTTTTGAGACCTTTGTAGTCCCAGAATTGGTTTCCGTAGTTTAGTCAATAGTCTAGGAGCTGATGTCAACCCATTTGGCAGAGCCATGCCATCCAGTTAAACATCAAATATCTCCTGTTGTTAGTGAATAGACACCGAATAGTATGCATCTTTGAGGTTGATGCATGCCATGTGACCATTTTATAGGAAGCTCCTATAAAACAGTAGTTAGACCGTAACAAAAAATTGCTGTTTCTGAAAGTCTGTACTGCACAAATGAGTTAAACCTGGATGAAATGACATCCTCCATCTGTCACCTGTCCTGGAAGGCAATCCTGCCCAAAATACTGGGCCTTCCTTGAAGACAACTCCGGTCCGAGTTCCAAGTCTGCTTGGAACCTATGTATGTTGTGCAGTAAAAAATAATCACATGTTGTTATCTGTTTTTTAAAACCAGATCTGAAATTCATGTTATTGTCATTTTGAACAAAAACACAAGAGTAAAATTACCAACATGTAACTGGTCCACAATCCCTTGTTTCAGTAAACCTAGACCCACCTACCTCCATGGCTACCGGTGGTCTTGCGTTAAGCCCAAAGGCCCCTGATGCGGGTTCCATTTCTCTCCTTGATTGGGAGTAGGACTGGTAGGGAGTGTGGACTCCATGTTTCTCCTGACCTCTGCTTGGGTCTTGGTCTGAAAACTTCATCATACTGAGCCTGCCTTGTAGGACAATTCTGGCCATAATTCTGAGTCTGCCTTGAAAGACGACTCTGATCATATTTCCGTGCCCAGCTTTCAAGCTACCACCGGCTTCAGTGAACTGCTTACCCCTTATGGAGGTGTGGGGTGTATTGTCGCCTACTGATGAAGTTTTGCTTGTCGTTGGTACCTTGATTGGTCCGACAGCTTTTGCTTCCTTCTTCTGGTCTTACCTGAAGAGAGGATTCGGCGGCTGGTTTCTCCAAAGTCACCCTGATAGTGCTGTTCCCTTGCCGGCATTTGTGCGGATATTCTGCCAACTGCTGTCTCTTGAGGCCATATGCATGTGCTTCAGTATGTTCATACTTTAATTCGAGATCAGTTACCTACTGATCACTCGCACTCCCCTCCATTGAGAGTGAGATTTGTAGGTAGCCCTGAAAACAGGTGCTGCCGCAGGCCCCTGAGAATACCTGTGCTGACATGGCCCCTCCAGCGGGCCTAAATGAGATTCTTGCTTTGGGTCAGAATGAAACTGACCGTGAATGCTCCTCTCCTCAGAGCAGGAGACATTTGCTAGACCTCTATCCAGGAAGCACCCAGTGAAACCTGGATGATTGCAGAAGTATTTTTCTTTTGTGCTTATTATTGATTTTATGTAAAGCACTTTGGTGTCAATGCAAGTTAACTTAAACGGTGCTATATAAGTAAAAGTTACTTACTTACTTCCTTTCTTCTGCTTATCCCTGGGAAGGTCCCCCCCCCCTGCTTTTGTACTCTGATTCAGAGTGGTTTCCTCCATATGTATTTCCCCCTCCAATGGGGAAGACATTGGGCTGCCCCATGTGTGAGGCTCCCGGTACTGCCTGCTGTAGGCCCCGGGCTGACACAGCTCTCTCCTTTAGAGCAGGTCATTGTTGGAGCAACTTCTCCAAAAAGTTGCTCCTATGTGGGAGAGTTGTCCTCAGACGCTCTCCGTTGAGGGAGGGTATCCCTTTCCCCCCCCCCCCCCCCCCCCGGACTCATCTGAGTCAACGGGTTTTGTTTTACTTGCGGGAGGTTTTACATACCGCAGGACCACCAACGGAGCTCCTCCTCCTGCAACGTCTCCTGCCGGTTCTACCGGCGCTATGTCGGGAAACAAGACCGTCGCCCGCTACTGGGAATGCTGCGGTCTTCGGCAGCCGACTTCCCCGCAGACCGTCTCCTCGACATCTGGGCCCTGAAACTATAAACAGCTTCAAGCCCGAAAGAGCGCAGATAAGTGATTCAACTTCCCTTACCTGCCCATCCCGACGGACTGGGAGGACATAGTGCCTCTGCCAGTCCGTCGCGCGTTGCGTTCAGACGTAATGACGCGCATGCAGACGGACGGCCCTTCTTCACGTAGTCACTCACGTGACTCCGAAGTAAAATTGGGGATTATGTTTCAAGGTATTTGAAGGTTAGAGGGAAGATAACATTTTTGTGAAGGAGTCTAAATGCTTATCTACAGTAATCCTATTTGTCTGCATTTGTTTGACCTAATCATCACCCCCTAGTGGAAAATATTGCTCCTCAGATCTCCTTAACATTTCTCTCCTGTTATCTTAAACCTGTGCTCACGAGATTTAGACTCCTCTCTGTTATGCTTGAAGCTGCTGCATGCAACACGTTCTGCCTCTTGCCTGCTCCTCAGTGAGTGCTGACCAACCAGTCCATGCACACACTCCCTACAAATGTAATTACTTAATTTGTTTTAAAGATAATTCTATTTTTATTTTCAGAATAGAGTACGCTCACAACCAGATTACGTTGTGTCTGCGGGTTCTAGCAGCTGTTCAGAAACTGGCTCATGACTCTGCCAACATGTCGAGAGAAACCTGGGAAGTACTACTGCTCTTCCTGCTGCAAATTAATGACACGCTTTTGGCAGCTCCAACAATTGCAGGTTTGTACAAAGATTGATATTGGTTTGTTCATGTCAAGTGTATAGTGAAGAACTTTGTTTTCCTGAAGAAAGGTCCCAAACTGAAACGTCATCTATCCATGTTCTCCAGATGATGCTGCTAGATCCACTGAGTAACTTCAGCACTTGATGAGTTATTTTGTAAACCACCATCTTCAGTTCCTTTATTTTGTATGCCATCCAGACAAATCATACCATACCATAACAGGTAGAGCTAAAGAGAAAGCAAACAGATGGCAGAATATAGTTTTACATCTACAGGGAAAGTGCAGATTATAAAAAGTACAAAGGTTATATGAGGTAGATTGGAAGAACTGGAATTCATCCTTAGCATATGAGAGGTCCATTCAAGAGCCTGACAAACAGTGGAGAACATGCTTCCTAGATTTTGTATCTCCTGCCTGATGGGTGAGAGGAGAAGAGAGTATGACGGTTTTAAGTGGTCCTTGATTATGTTGGCTGCTTTCGCAAGGCAAATATAAAAGTGGATAAGTCTCCAGGTCCTGACAGGATATTCCCTAAGACATTGAGGGAAGTTAGTGTAGAAATAGCAGGGGCTATGACAGAAATATTTCAAATGTCATTAGAAACGGGAATGGTGCCAGAGGATTGGCGTACTGCGCATGTTGTTCCATTGTTTAAAAAGGGTTCTAAGAGTAAACCTAGTAATTATAGACCTGTTAGTTTGACGTCAGTGGTGGGCAAATTAATGGAAAGGATACTTGGAGATAATATATATAAGTATCTCGATAAACAGGGTCTGATTAGGAACAGTCAACATGGATTTGTGCCTGGAAGGTCATGTTTGACTAATCTTCTTGAATTTTTTGAAGAGGTTACTAGGGAAATTAATGAGGGTAAAGCGGTGGATATTGTCTATATGGACTTCAGTAAGGCCTTTGACAAGGTTCCACATGGAAGGTTGGTTAAGAAGGTTCAATTGTTGGGTATTAATGGTGGAGTAGCAAGATGGATTCAACAGTGGCTGAATGGGAGATGCCAGAGAGTAATGGTGGATGGCTGTTTGTCAGGTTAGAGGCCAGTGACTAGTGGGGTGCCTCAGGGTTCTGTGTTGGGTCCACTGTTGTTTGTCATATACATCAATGATCTGGATGATGGTGTGGTAATTTGGATTAGTAAGTATGCAGATGATACTAAGATAGGTGGTGTTGTGGATAATGAAGTAGATTTTCAAAGTGTACAGATAGATTTAGGCCATTTGGAAGAGTGGGCTGAAAGATGGCAGATGGAGTTTAATGCTGATAAGTGAGAGGTGCTACATCTTGGCAGGACAAATCAAAATAGGACGTACATGGTAAATGGTAGCGAATTGAGGAATGCGGTTGAACAGAGGGATCTAGGAATAATTTTCATAGTTCCCTGAAGGTGGAATCTCATGTAGATAGGTGGTAAAGAAAGCTTTTGGTGTGCTGGCCTTTATAAATGAGAGCATTGAGTATAGAAGTTGGGATGTAATGTTAAAATTGTACAAGGCATTGGTGAGGCCAATTCTGCAGTATGGTGTACAATTTTGGTCGCCAAATTATAGGAAAGATGTCAACAAAATAGAGAGAGTACAGAGGAGATTTACTAGGATGTTGCCTGGGTTTCAGCAACTAAGTTACAGAGAAAGGTTGAACAAGTTAGGTCTTTATTCTTTGGAGCGCAGAAGGTTAAGGGGGGACTTGATAGAGGTCTCCAAAATGATGAGAGGGATAGGCAGAGTTGACGTGGATAAGCTTTTTCCATTGAGAGTAGGGAAGATTCAAACAAGGACATGATTTGCGAATTAAGGGACAGAAATTTAGGGGTAATGTGAGGGGGAACTTCTTTACTCGGGGAGTGGTAGCTGTGTGGAATGAGCTTCCAGTGGAAGTGGTGGAGGCAGGTTCGATTTTATCATTTAAAAATAAATTGGCTAAGTATATGGACGGGAAAGGAATGGAGGGTTATGGTCTGAGTGCAGATAGATGCGACTAGGTGAGAATAAGTGTTCGGCACGGACTAGAAGGGCCGAGATGGCCTGTTTCCGTGCTGTAATTGTTATATGGTTATACGGTAATGTGAAGTATAGATGGAGTCGGTGCAAAGGGAGGCTTGATTGTATGTTGAACTGGTCCCCTACAATTGCAAGTGGTCTTGGGTAGAATAGTAGCCGACCCAAGCTATGATGCATAGGATGGGTGGGGTACATCTGTGAACATTGCTGAGTTGTTGGAGACATGCCAAATTTCATTGGCTGCCTGAGGAAGTACAGGCATCAGCATGCTTTAGGATCTCGACCCGAAACATCACCCATTCCTTCTCTCCACAGATGCTGCCTGCCCTGCTGAGTTACTCCAGCTTTTTGTGTCTATCTTGCCCACACCGGAAACATGTCCCAGCTATAGTCACACATGCCCTCGTTTGGTCCATATCCCTCAAATCTGTCATATCTATGTGGTTGTCTTAACTATTTCTTTATTGTTGGGATAGTTCCTGCCTCAACTATACACCCACCACCCTTTGTGTGAAAAAGTTACCCCTCAGATTCCTATTAAATCTTTTCCCCTTCACCTTAAACCTATGTCCTCTGGTCCTCGATTCACCTTCTCTGGGCAAGAGACTCTGTGCATCTACCCAATATATTCCTCTCGTGATTTTATACACCTCTATAAGATCACCCCTCATCCTCCTGTGCTCCAAGGAATTGAGTCCCAGCCCACACCACTTCTCCCTGGCAACAATCTCGTAAATCTTTTCTGTACCCTTTCCAGCTTGATGACATTTTTTCTATAACATGGTCGCCAGAACTAAACACAATACTCTAAATGCGGCCTCACCAACGTCTTATACAACTGCAACATGACCTTCCAACTTCTATACTCAATACCAGGGCTCTCGCTTAACTTTTTTCCCCTGTTGCCAGCCGGGCAACCTTGGCAGCTTTTTAGGTTGCCAAATGACATTTTAGGTGGTCATTTAAGATGGCTTGCATGACGCGTGCTCGGACGAAGCACGCAGTTACCAGTCGGAATTATGCATTCACATATTATTTCTGCTTCAAATAAAGTCACAAACTAACATGTTCACCAATCAAGCCATGATATATACCACAATGACATGCAGCAAAATTATAATACGGTATCTCAACTCTTTTTACACATTGCAATTAATGCAATTTTTATTATTTCTTTCCACTTCCAAACAAAAATGTGGTTGGATTATTCAGCGTATGATCAACCTGTGTCAATAAATCCTGGACCTTGATAACATATATGCTTAACCATACACACTACAAGCATGTTTTCTGTGAAGGACCGAACATTATCATGACATGGCCATAGCATGGGTCGTTATTGCTATTGGTACAGAAACACTCTTGCTTCCCACATAATTTATCCACAACAAAATATACAGGTTGCAAGGAATTTTCTAAAGGGGGACACAGGGGATGTCAGTGAGGACTGAATAGACACAGGAATGGGGATCAGTGCGGGATGAAGAGGAGGGGTCTCAGGAGAAGGGGAGTGGAAGAGAGAGAAAGAGTTCTGTGAACGGTTATTTCAGCTCAGCTGCCTGTCTCGCCTACAGCCCCGTCTCAATCCAGACATGGCTGCTGGTTAACCTGGCGGGACAGGCAGAGCTGAGCTGGGTTTTGCGCTGGCTGTGGGCCTGGGGGCGCCGCACCCGTCTGACTCCTGACGCCTCTGGCCATCTCCGGGCGTGTGGAGGCTCTCGGGCGGGGACGGGAATGGTCCAGTGGCGGTTCGGCAGCAATTGCAGCGCCGGAGACCGGGATCGGTCCTGGCTGCGGTGCAGGGCTGCCGAGAGTGTTTTGTTTCGTCTCCCTCCTCCAATCACCCCCCTCCCTACCCCTACTCTACTTCCGCCTTTGACCGACACCTCCCTCCTCCAAGGGTCTGTTTTGAAAGAGCCGTTGGCGGAGTGGCAGCAGCTGCCGCTAACACACCAGGCGGGGCGGGGTGCGGGAGGAGGAGATGGAGCCGTCGCCGCTGCTGCCCGTCTTTAGCTCCGACCCTCCGTCACGCCACACTTAGCATCTTTCCCACAACCGTCGCCGACACAAAACGTCACGTTCCTTTTCTCCAGAGATGCTGCCGGACCCGCGGAGTTACTCCAGATTTTGTGTGTCTATCTTCGGTATAAACCAAGTTGCCAATCCGGGCAAAATGACTCGCCGTTTAGGTTGCCCGGCGGCAGTTTGAGTGGTCATTGGCACCCGGGCAATCGTGAATTTCGAGCCCTGAATACTCTGACTGATGAAGGCCAATGTACCTTAAGTCTTTTTGACCACCATATCTACCTATGACTCCACCTTCAAGGAGGTAGAAGAGATACGGTGGCAAAACGTTATTTTGCATGTAATCCAAACAAATTATACCATGCATGAGTACAATCCAACCGCATACGAGTACAACAGGTGATGCAAAAAGAGAAAGGAAACAGTGTGGAGTATAGTGTTAAAAGTGCTGAGAAAATGCAGTGCGAGGGCTTTAACAAGATAATTTGGGAGAATCAAGAATAAATCCTTTAGGAGTGACAAGTTTTAACATTGGCAGAAATGTTTTGTTTGTGCTTGTAAAGTGGAGGTAGGGAAGCTGGGCAGTAGTGCAATGAATAGTTGTATCTGAGCATAACAGACACAGATGAGGGGATTGGCACCAGATGGCCAATTGTGGAAAAGGTGTTGGTTGTTGATGGAGTAGATGTGGGTCTGGGACTTCACCTTGGTCAAACAGGATGCCAAGGAAATGTAATTGAATAAAATAATATTCAGTAGGTTAATATTTTATAATGTTTTTAAATAACTGGAAGCACTTTCTTTATCCTGTATTGATTAAACCTAAAAGTAACCCATGTTTTCTCTGCTCAATACTATGTTGGTTTAAAGCTACACCCACATCCATTTAAATTGATTTACCCACATCATTACTACTATGTTAGACACAAAATGCTGGAGTAACTCAGCAGGACGGTCAGCATCTCTAGAGAGAAGGAATGGGTGACGTTTTGGGTCGAGACCCTTCTTCACACTGGCTAGGGATAAGGGAAACGAGAGAGATATAGACGATGATGTAGAGAGATAAACAATGAATAAAAGATATGCAAAAAGGTAAAGATGATAAAGGAAACAGGCCATTGTTAGCTGTTTGTAGGGTGAAAACAAGAAGCTAGTGCGACTTGGGTGGGGGAGGGATAGAGAGAGAGAGAGGGGGAGGGAATGCCGGGGCTATCTGAAGTTAGAGAAATCAATATTGATACCACTGGGCTGTAACCCTCATCCTTCTAAGCTCCAGTGAATACAAGCCTAGTTTTTTCAATCTTTCCTCATATGACAGTCCCGCCATCCCAGGGATCAATCTCGTGAACCTACTGCCTCAATCACAAGGATGTCCTTCCTCAAATTAGGAGACCAAAACTGTACACAATACTCCAGATGTGGTCTCACCAGAGCCCTATACAACTGCAGAAGAACCTCTTTACTCCTGTACTGAAATCCTCTTGTTATGAAGGCCAACATTCCATTAGCGTTCTTCACTGCCTGCTGTATCTGTAAGCCAACTTTCAGTGACCAGTGTATATGGACGCCCAGGTCTCGCTGCACCTCCCCCTTACCCAACCTAACCCCATTGAGATAATAATCTGCCCCCTTGTTTTTGCCGCCAAAGACCTAGGACAGAAAGGTCTTTGTAGGAATGGGACGGAGAATTAAAGTGTTTAGCAACTGGGAAATCAGGTAGGTTCAGGCGGGCTGAGCAAAGGTGTTCCGCGAAACGATCGCCCAGTTTACGTTTGGTCTCGCCGATGTATAAGAGTCCACATCTTGAACAACGGATACTTGATGAGGTTGGAGGAGGTGCAAGTGAACCTCTGCCTAACCTGAAAGGAATGTCAGAGTCCCTGGACAGAGTCGAGGGAGGAGGTATAGGACAGGTGTTGCATCTTCTGCGGTTGCAGGTACTTGGGAGGGGGTGGTTTGGGTGGGAAGAGATGAGTTAACCCGTGAGTTGTGGAAGGAACCATCTGCAGAAGGCGGAAAGGGGTGGAGATGGGAAGATGTGACTAGTGTTGGGATCCAGATGGAGGTGGCGAAAATTTCGAAGGATTATGTGTTGTTAGCGACGACTGATGGAGTGAAAGGCAAGGATTAGGGGGACTCTTTTGCGACGAGAGGGATCAAGGGCAGAGATGCGGTGTACCGAGGAGACATGAGTGAGGGCCTCATCAGTGATGGGAGAGGGGAACCCACATTCCCTAAAGAATGAGGACATCTGTTGTTCCATACGAGGACATCTCGGATGTTCTGGTATGGAACACCAGATGAGGTCCATGTACCTGTCAAATATCTTTAAAATGTTATAGTGCTTATCTTAACTACCTCCTCTGACAGCTCATTCCATATACCTGTGTGGAAAACGTTGCCCCTCTGTTTCTCTTAAATCTTTCCCCTCTCGCTGTTTCTTCGTTATTACAAATCCAGTCCATGCTGCATCTTCTGTTGTTGTAGATTATTTTCACATTTTGCGATCATTAATATCTTTAATTAAATCCATCATACCTTTACCAACCTAGAATCTCTCCATTAAGTCTTGCTTGCCTCCCTCCCCAGAACATTTATTTTTCAACTCTGTGACCACTAAGGAAGATATATTGTGGGTTTCAAAATTTGTCTGCTGATTTGCTTCTCTTTAGGAGGTCTGGCAGAAAATCTTGCCGACAAGTTAATTGGTGTACTTTTCGAAGTCTGGTTCTTGGCTTGTACACGGTGTTTCCCAACACCGCCCTACTGGAAGACAGCTCGTGAAATGTTGGCCAACTGGAGGCACCATCCAGCTGTGGTGGAACAGTGGAGTAAAGTCATCTGTGCACTGACGTCTAGGTTAGTATCTGTGAACCTGTTACTTCTGCAAAATCAATCAGTTCCACAGCCTAGCAGGTCGCAATGGATTATAAAGAATGTTTTAGAAAGCTGAGTATTTAAAATCATAAAAAATAGAAGCAGGCCAACGACTGATCCTGGCTGATCTGTATAGAATGTGAACTCTTCCGTTCCAGTCCCATGTAACCTTGATGCCTCCGATATTTCAAGCTTCTCCCACTTCCTCTTTAAATACCACCAGAGATCTAATCTCCACAGCCCTCTGTGGTAGAGATTCTAGTAATTCATACCCCACCCCTCCACCAGAAACAGACTGGTCTGCACACATCAGTCTTAGATGACCTATCTCCCCTTATTCCTGCCAGTCTACCTTGTCATGCTTTATATGTTTCACACTATAATAAATTCCAAGTATTTTTGTTTGAGCAGGCCATGATAGAACAACCTACAAATCCCAGGAATTAGGTTGGTGAATCTCTTCTGGAATGCCTTTGATACTGCTATGTATTTTTTAAATAAGAGGCTAAAAATACACAGTATTCCAAGTAAAGTTTAACTTTATACTATTGTAACAATCATACTTATTATTAAATGCCAACCTCCCAGCAGTCAAAATAAGCAATTTGCCTTCTTAATTATTTGCTGCATCTGCAAGCTAATTTTACTGTTTCATGCAGAGGAATATCTAGATTTTTCTATACTTGACTCATTTGCAGTCTCTCTGCATTTAGATTATAGCCTGCCTATTCCTCCGACCAAAGATCAGGACTTCACACTTCCCCGATTAAACTACATTTGGCAAATGTTTGCTGACTATCCAGAATCCGCTGGGTGCATAGATCTTCAATGCAGCACCTCCTGCCTAACTATTCTCATATCATCAGCAAACTTGGATACCTTGCACTCTAACCCACCCCCCCTCACCACCTCAACATCATTAATATAAACCATAGATGATTGCAAGTTGAGAACTAATGCTTGGGGCATTGTACTTATTCTGTCTCCAAAAGACTACATTGTTTTGACTTTTATTATGTGATGTGCATCCTTCAGTCCGCGTTAACACACTTTCCAAATATTCTGAGCTCTTATGTTATGCACGGCCTTTTACATGGCACTTTATAGAATGCCAACTGGATGAACACATACTGCATATACTGGCTCCTCTCTATGGATTCTGCTTGTTATATTCTCAAAGAACTCGAGCAAATTCGTCAAATTAAGATTTTCAAAATTATTGATATAAAGGCAAAATATCATGCATTATATGATTCCATTTATGATGAAGCAAAATACTTGGATTTATAACAATGACTTTCACAGTTGGATGTCTACAAGTACGCCATATTGTCGTATTTCATGTAGATGCTTCACATTTACAAAGGTCTGCAATGAGATAAATGGGCAGATATTCTGTTCTTACTTTGTTTTCATAATGGTGGTTAAGAGATTGATGTTAACTGAGACTGTGAGAACTGTTTTTCCATTCTTAAAATAAAGCCCAGTGAGTACATCTCATCTAAAATTTGACCCTCCTGATCAGCGCTCCCCAGGGATATGTTTCCCAACAAGACTGAATTTTCTCGAGCAACGTTGGCTAGCAAGAGACGCACACAGCTGCTGAGTAGTGATCAGTGCGTTTATCTCTACTATGTGAATATCGTTGTAATAGATAAATGGCATAGACTTCACAATCAATTAACTCCATTCTTGAGCATAATGCTGAATATGCTCCTGTGCACTTGGTGTTAGCCTTGATTTTGTGCAGACTTTGGTAAAAGTGATCTCTCTGAGGTATGGCAGACAGACCATTCATTCCAAAGAGCTGAACGAGAACTTTTCCAACAATAGTTTGCATGAGCATTTAGAAACACAGAAAATAGGTGCAGGAGTATGCTATTCGACCCTTTGAGCTTGCACCACCATTCAATATTATCATGTCTGATCATCCAAAATCAGTACCCCGTTCCTGCTTTATCCCCATATCCCTTGATTCCGTTAGCCCCAAGAGCTAAATTTAACTCTCTCTTGAAAACATTCAGTGAATTGGCCTCCACTGCTTTCTATTTATAGGAAATATACAGAGGAGAGACTTTATTGTTTAGATGCAGATTTAAATTCCAAAGTATGAGAACTGTATATTAATCGACAATATCTCACAATCCTCATTATTGGGGCTTCATTACACCTCGGGTATTTATTACACTAAAATGGTTACCAAACCAATCATTTAGGAATTATATTTGTAGTACTAGATGGCACAGCACAGAAATGGGCCCTTTGGCCCAACGTGTCTATGCCAACCATGATGCCTATCTATGATAGTCTCATTCCCACATTATGCCTGTTTACTCTTTCCTACCAGTATACCTGTCCAAATGCCTTTGAAACACCAATTATATCGGCCTCGATCAGTTCTTTCCAGATAACCACCACTTGAAAACTTGTCCCTCAGATTTTCCTTAAATTTCTCCCCACCTTCCAGTTTTAGAATAGCGTTCCCTTGGAAAAAGATCCTGAGTTTGCACTATCGATACCCTCATTATTTTATACATCTCAGTGAGGTGATCCAACCTTCCAGTGAGAGTAAACTTTGCCTATCCAATCTCTCATTATATGTAAAGCCTTTCATTTTGGGCAACAAGCTAGTGAATCTCTTCAATGCTGTTTCTAACGCCACTGCATCCTTTAAGCTTAACTTTCACCTAACAGATGCATAATTATTGGCAGACTGAGTAGTTATATTGTTCATCACTCGTTCTCGAGTAAGACCATAACGTTGAGTTTGTAGTGTTGTGATGTATATGGAGACCAATCTAGGCTCAAACATTCCTTCCATGAAGGTGGCAGAGTAAGTAAGTTTATTGGCCAAGTATTCACATACAAGGAATTTGCCTTGGTGCTCCGCCCACAAGTAACAACATGACATACAGTGACAGTTATGAATGACTCAGAAAACACTAAACATTAATAATAATAAAGCATTAATGATAAAACACCATTGATCAAGCAAGTGAACCAACAAAATACCAGATCAAAGGGAGGCTACAGATTTTTGGCTGAGTAGAGCAACTACTCATGGATAAAAACAGTTTTTATGTCTGGCTGTGGCAGTCCGGAGTCGCCTTCCAGAGGGAAGTGATTCAAAGTGTTTGTGGCTAGGGTGAGAGGGGTCAGAGATGATCTTGCCCGCTCGCTTCCTGGCCCTTGCAGTGTACAGTTCATAAATGGAGGGAAGATTGCAGCCAATAAACTTCTCTGCTGATCGGATGATTCGCTGCAGCCTCCAGGTGTCGTGCTTGGTGGCTGAGCCAAACCATGATGGAGACGGTGAGAACAGACTCTACGATGGCCGTGTAGAATTGGACCATCATTGCCTGTGACAGATTATGCTTCCTCAGCTGCCGTAGGAAGTACATCCTCTGTTGTGCCTTTTTGACTGTGGAGTCGATGGTAGCCCCCCACTTAAGGTCCTTGGAGATGATGGTTCCCAGGAACTTAAAAGACTCCACAGATGTGACTGTGGTGTTGTTGATGGTGAGTGGGGTGAGGGGAGGGGGAGCTCTCCTGAAGTCTACAATCAATTCCACTGTCTTAAGAGCATTGAGCTCTAGGTTGTTGCGATGGCACCAGGACGCCAGCTGTGACACTTTCTGTCTGTAGGCAGATTCCTCCCCATCCTGGATCAGTCCAATCATGAAGGTGGCAGAGGTGCAGGGATGCTGTCATATCAGTCTGCAGAAGGGTTTCCACCAATTCCTTTTCTCCAGAGATGCTGCCTGACCCGCTGAGTTACTCCAGCATTTTGTGTCTATCTTCTGTCACATCAGTAGTTCTTCATATTTGAGATTCTCTATTCCTTTATTTCCTCCATTCTAGCTTCCACCTATGGTGTTGCTGGTGCAGTCACACTACAGAAGCCACTCTCATATTGCATCAAATTGCTGTTTCTCTTTGATAGGCTGCTGCAGTTTACCTACGGTCCGTCTTTTCCTCCATTCAAAGTTCCAGATGAAGATGCCAGTCTGATTCCAGCAGAAATGGACAATGACTGTGTTGCTCAAACCTGGTTCCGTGTCCTGCACATGCTTAGGTGAGAATGCTTAATTATGTGTGTTTGGAGCTGTAAACACGTAAAGCCTGCCTTTTGAAGATGATAAAACCCATGTGAAGATTTTAGTTTGTTTTGTTAACTCACTTTAGTATCTGTGCAGATATAGCTGCTTGGAATGATTTCACAGTGTAAAATGTGGCTGTCTTTAAACCATGTAGTTTGTGGTTCCCAAGGTAGTCTACTGTCTGAGTTGACTTTCCCCTAAAGCAATTCAAAACTCTTTCGCCATAGTCCTTTTATCAATTTCAATCATGTTGTCATTATTCTGTGAAAGGATGCAAAGGCATGCACCTCAAGTTTTCATGCATGCTCCAACACTTCTGCATTTTAAACTGACCCTCATCACGGACTCACTAATTGGAGGAAATGGATTTCTCTTATTAACCCCATCAAATCTAATCACTGTTTGCATCAGTAGTAAGAATTTGCTGAAGTAGTTCTGGTCTGAATCGGTTATAATTAAAATCTATCATTGTGCCTCAGCAATCCAGTGGATTTGAGTAATCCAGCTATAATCAGCACCACACCAAAATTCCAGGAGCAGCTTTTGAATGTTAGTGGGATGGCCCAGGAATTGATTCATCACCCATGCCTCAAGCAATTGCCTCAGATCTTCTTTCGAGCCATGCGTGGTATCAGCTGCCTGGTGGATGCCTTCCTGGGTGAGGAATGCTTTACTATGTTTTGCTTTAAAACACATTTTAATATTGTTCTCAATATTTTTATAAGATGTTCTTCATTTAACATGTGAAACATTGGGAATACAATGTTTGTCAATGAATGTACAATGAGTAGGAATGTCTTCTCAATATTCTTGATTCCCTTCCCAGCCAAAATTAGTCTGGTTGCTTGGTTGAAACGAAGCATGGAAGTCACAACCCTAGAGCAGGGAACAGGCCCTCCAGCCCACCCCAACCAACAAGTACCCATGTATGCTAATCCTATACTAATCCACATTCCCATCAATATTCCTCAGATTCTACCACTCAGCTACACACATTACAGTGGCCAATTAACTACCGACCGGCACCTTTTGGATGTGGGAGGAAATTGAAGAGCGTGCAAACTCCACACAGACACACTGCTAATTAAAACATTTTGATCACAAATCTACTTCGTTAAGAAGGTGAATCCAAATACTAAACCTAAGAATGAGATAAAACGGTGTAAAGTTCAGGTACTATAGAAATATAGTACTACGGAACAAGCTGCCACAGGAGGTAGGTGAGGTAGGTAGTATAACAGTATTTAAGAGACCCTTGGACTGGTACATGGATAGGAAAGGTTTAGACAGTTATAGGTCAAATGTGCAAATGGGACTAGCTTGATGGGGCATCTTGGTCGGCATGGACAAGTTCGGCCTCCGTGCTATATGACTCTAAACACAAGGATAATTACTGGATGAGGCAACAGGCTGATAAAGATAGACTGGAGCTAACAAAATAGCCAATTTTATATAAATGACTATGGAAATGACTTTGTGGCAAATGTAATCACCTTACCATGTACTTTTGCCTGTTCCAGAGCCATTCATGTTATGATGGATGTTTAAACTATTCCCTCCATTCTTTTATCATTAGTAAGCTTGCAACCATTCGATAGCTTATTGCTTTATATTGCCTCTGTGCCAAATAAAAATTGACTCGCGTATTATATTCATTCTGTATTTTATCTTGCAGTACTTGCAGACTTGTACCATTACTACCAGACTATTTAGCCTTAAATGCAAAACAAAAAAGACAGCCACAAGTTAGGGCTTTGTTCTTTGGAGCGCAGAAGGTTAAGGGGGGACTTGATAGAGGTTTTTAAAATGATGAGAGGGATAGACAGAGTTGACGTGGAAAAGCTTTTCCCACTGAGAGTAGGGAAGATTCAAACAAGGAGACATGACTTGAGAATTAAGGGACTGAAGTTTAGGGGTAACATGAGGGGGAACTTCTTTACTCAGAGAGTGGTAGCTGTGTGGAATGAGCTTCCAGTGAAGGTGGTGGAGGCAGGTTCGTTTTTATCATTTAAAAATAAATTGGATGGTTATATGGATGGGAAAGGAATGGAGGGTTATGGTCTGAGCGCAGGTATATGGGACTAGGGGAGATTATGTGTTCGGCACGGACTAGAGGGGTCGAGATGGCCTGTTTCCGTGCTGTAATTGTTATATGGTTATATGGTTATATTAGAAATGTTGTAATCACCTTCAGTAATGGCAAGTTTGTAATTATTTCTGCTGTGCGTTCTTAAGATTAGCTTCTCTTTGGCTCTTGGGCTATACAAGCTTCAGCAGATCTCTGAATTCTTTGGCTTTATTGGTAGTTGTAATTTGCCTTCAGTTGGCACATTTTATATTTATAATTTTTGCCACTTTTTCATACTTTGCAAATTGTATGAATATGATGTTTTGCAATGGTACATTTCTGTGGGAAAGTGGTAATGTGTGTTGTCTTCAGCCACGTTTATGTTTTTATAAACCTTATTTGCAACCTTCATTCACTGAAAAGTTGTATAATTTATAAACAGCACCATGCTTCTTCTTGTTTCATAGGCATTGCAAGGATCAATATCATTCGGGAAAGGTTACCCCCTTATGGTATAAAGTGTTGAGCATTTGGTAGATTGCACCATTGATCAGTAACATTTGAACTGGTATAAGGGTTACCAATGCACTCCTTATTTCCTGCCAATCTGATTCATGTTTAACTAGATTTTTAAAGCTGCAGTATTCTGTTTAATGGCCTACGGATGTAATTAAGTGACAATTTTGAAATCATTTTACTTACCGAACAATTTAACGGAGGTATTACTAGAGTAAAATGGTTTCCGGCATGTAAAATAATTCAAATTATATAATTTATCTGGTACCACGTGTAGGTTCTTTAAAGTACCATTATCAATTATGTCCAAGCTTTTCTTTGGCTGCAGATATTTAGTGTTTTGAATCATCATCATCTCTTGCAGTTGTAGACTCATGCAGGATGAAGTCATCTCATCCACCTAGTCAAGATTGTTCTAGACCTGAAACGTCACCTATTCCTTTTCTCCAGAGATGCTGTCTGACCTGCTGAGTTACTCCAGCATTTTGTGTCTATCCTCAACATCCTGTTTCATTCTGTCTTCTCTCGCCAGGGGAAACCGGTTTAGCTTGCCTCCTTTCCTCCTAAGACAGCTTTCTCATTCCAAATATTGGACTGGTAAACATTCTCTAAATAGCTTCTGATCAGTTAACATCCTTGGGTAAGGAGACTAATACAGGGCACAGTGCTGAATATGGTTTTCCAACAACGCACTATATTACTGGAGCAATATCTCCTGCTTCTGTATTCAATTCCCCCAGCAATGCACATTGACATTCTGAGCTTTCCGAATCGCAGTACTGTATGTATGCTGCAACCTCTGACTCTAGGTAACATTCTTCTAATTTGTTCACATATATACCAGACCTTTGCACATTCACTTAATCTACTCGCATCTTTTCACAATTTATTTTCCAGTCTATATTTGTGGCATCAGCAACTTTATCAACCATAACTTCATCTAAGTCATTTATATCAATTGTAAAATGTCGAGACCCAGCTCCAATCCCTGTGGTGCAGCATTTTGCATTTTGCTGATTTAAAGAAAAAAGACCCATTTGTCCCTTCTCTTTTCTGTAGTCTTCCATCTATGCCAATATGTTAGCTTATACAATATTATCTTTTACTTTCTGCAGTAACCTTTAGAGGTGGCATATTATCTGATACCTTCTGGAAACCTAAGTATAGTACTTCCTCTGGTTCCCCTTAATGCACAGCACATTATATGAGCACAATTCTAGGCTTTGAGCAGGGTGGACTAAGGTAGGTAAAAATAAAGATGTGTGCAGAGTAGAGTTGGTGTTCTGGGACATAGGACCAGATTATGACTTGTACAATAGATTTTGATAAAGGATTTGAATGGGAAGAAGGTTCTGTGGGAATTGATGGTCTATGGGTTTTACATTTGTTCTGAATTGTGATTGCTAATGGCAATTATCAGTCTACATCAAACTAGTGCACTTTTATCTCCAACTTTCCAATTGGTCTTCACTTTTATGTGATGTCAGATGAAGGATGATGGGGTATATTTTAGTTTCTTTTGGGCCAATCTATAAGAATACTGCACCTTTAAGATGTTTCAAAAGAAGTTGACAATATATAGGAAACACTGATTTTTGTTTTGTTTCCCCCCCCTTGTTTTTTCTTCTTGATTCTCTGTGTAAAATGAATGTTAATTATTGTGCTCTGATACTGATGATTTTTATTTCACAGTTCAATAGTTTGCTGACTAAGAACCAGATAGCAGCTGATCTCACTTGCAGCATAATTTGAAAGCTAAATGTGAAATCTTTGTCCCACGTGGAGTTGGTAATAGTGCAGCAAAAGTGCCTTCAGAGTTATTAGTACTTGCACATTCTCCAAGTTGGAGCCCATTTAATTTCTCTCTCTTTCCTGCTCCTATTCTCCAGGAGGAAAGGATGGAGCCAAATTGACAGTTACCCTTTAGCCAATTTGAGTTTTCATAGTGAGCCAAAGGTTGGGGATATCATCGGGAACTATCTACCAAAGATGCGAACGGTAAAAATCGTAAAAAAGCACTGAGACAAAAGAGGAATCTGTGTTGGGTGAAGCAAAGGAACATAGTTGGGGGAGAGTCAGAGCAGGCACAATCGGTCAAATGGTCTCTTCAGCTGTATTTTCTAGCATAGCATTCAGACTATGGCACCTCGAGGCACAAATTAGACTTGTTTTTCTGGACCCTGCCAATGGAGACAGTCTTATTTTTTCTGTGGCACAATTCCTCATTGTGCTGTACTGCTGCGAATCAGGAGAAGGCTACATCTAAATTTAAGTAAATAACATTTTCTTAATATTAAGATGTTATTAAACATCTTAATAACATTATGTTATTAACATATTATTAACATCTTAATAACATCATCTCATGACTCTAAGTGAGAATCTTAGAGTCATGGAACATTGAAATGTGCCCCCCGACCCAACCAGTCCATGCCTATCTATGCTAGTCTAACTTCCCAGCGTTTTCACCCAGAGAGTTGTGAATCTGTGGAATTCTCTGTCACAGAAGGCAGTGGAGGCCAATTCACTGGATGTATTCAAGAGTTAGATAGAGCTCTTGAGGCTAATGGAATCATGGGATATGGGGAGAAAGCAGGAACGGGGTACTGGTTTTCGATGATCAGCCATGATCATATTGAACATATGGTCTACTTCTGCACCTATCTTCCATGTTTCTATGACCCATATACTTCTAAAACATTCCCACCCATTTACCTGTACAAAAGTTCCTTAAATATTCATATCTTCCTCAACCACTTCCTCCGGCAGCTCATTCCATATATGTAACACCATCTGTGGACAAAGTTGCCCCTCAACTTCCTATTGCATCTTTCCCCTCCAGTACTTGATTATCCAATTCTGGGAAAAAGACTGTGCATTAACCGTATCTGTGCCCCTCATGATTTTTGTATACCTCCATAAGATCACATTTCAACCTCCTACACTCCTAGGAATAGTTCTAACCTACCCAACCTCTTCCTCTAACTCAGTCCCTCAAATCCTGGCAACATCCTTTCTGCACTCTTTCCAGCTTAATGCATTTTTGTTTAGCTAGGTGACCAAAACTGAGCTCAATACTCCAAGTAATGCCTCACCAACGTCTTGTACAACTGCAACATGATTTCTCAAATCCTATACTGATGATTACCAGAATGCCAAAAGTATGATGAGGTGGAGATACAATGAAAAATATTTTTCGCAGGCACATGGAGTCACAAACACAAAAAAAATTAAATGATATATAAATTACACAAAATTATAAAAGTCTATGCAAAAAAAAAGATATTGCAAAAACATAATTAGACAAAAAATCAGCTCCAGTAGTGCCAGTGGTGAGCCATAGTGTTCTGTTGTCGAGGTATGGTGAGACTGGTTGAGGAAACTGATAGCTGTGGAAAAACAGCTGTTCCAGAACCTGGTGGTGTGGGACTTCAGGCTGCTGAACTGCCTGCCTGATGTTAGTAGTGAGAAGAGGGCATGGCCCAAATGGTGGAGATCCTTGATGATGAATGTCACTGCCTTGATACAATGCCTCGTGAGGCTATTCCCTCGTGATGGACTGGGCTGAGCCCACCTCTCTCTGCAGCCTCTTGCATTCCTGTCTGTTGGAATTGCTGTAGCAGGCCCCGATCAAACCAGTATAGTACATCTGTAGAAGTTTGTCTTTGGTATTTGGAGACATTCAGAATCTCTTTAAACTTTGAAGAAAGTGGAGGTGCTGGTGTGCCGCCTTTGTAATTGTGTCTATGTACTGTCCCCAGGACAGGTCATGTCTCTCCGCCCGACCATCAATAAAATTGGCATGTGGCAATTAACTTCCCCTTTCTGAAGTCAACTGTCGGTTGCTTAGTCTTGTTGACATTAAGTGAGAGGCTGTTGCCACGGCACAACTCAACTAGCTGCTCTATCTCTCCAGTGGTGTCGTTGGTGAATTTATAGATGGCATTGGAGCTATGCTGAGCCACACAGCTATAGGTGTATAGAGAATACATCTGGAGGTTACGCATGTAGCCTTGAGGTACCACTTTAGTTTAAACGAACAAGGCAGGACTGAAGCGCAAATAATGTTTCCCCTTGTCTAAACCTAGGGTTCAAAGTTAGAAATGATGAAATTCTGTAGAGCATCAAGCCATCCGCAATGACACAAAAGTAGTAGTATGAAGTCCGCGGTTCTCTCTGGAGAGAACTAATACTGGGACTCTGAACATTCATCTTAGACTGGTGGGTGTAAAATAAATTAACTGTTCTGCGCATACCTTGTGATTTGGCAACGTGCAGGTATACTTAGTACAGTGTAAAAGGGTTAATTTGAAAGATTAAATATTTTTCCATTCAAGTACGGAAGAATTAACTCAAAGCTTTGGAATTCATACGAACTGTCTGCAAATGATAAATTGCTTCCCTGGCCAGATCTTTATGGTGTCAGAGTTGCTTAATTGAGATTTATTGCTCTGCACGGCACCTAGATACAGCCTTTTAAAAGAAAACCTTGTTAACAAAAAGCTATCTCATGTTGCATAGGTGAAGCCAGCCATTTTAGTCAGCTGTTACTGTTGACTGTTTTCTATAAGCTGTCCTGCACATAACATTTCCTTTTCAAATTGTTACTAAACTGGTTGGGCAGATTTGATTTTGATGGGGTTAATGAACATCTGGGGGTTAATGGTGGTGCTTTATGCCTCTGCTTCTCCTTTTCCAGGTATTTCCCGGCCCAGGTCTGACAGCGCTCCTCCTACTCCAGTGAATAGGCTCAGCATGCCACAGGCAAGCAGTACAATGAACACCACACCCCCACACAGCAGAAGGATGCGATCTGTTACCGTTACAAAGGCGACTGTTAAAGCAAGCTCAGTAAGCAGCTGCCATTTTATTTTCTTTAGTTTAATGCCGGCCCTTTTCTTTGGCCACCTCATCCATCAGCAGCAGGTGATCTTGCTGGATTGATCTGCAGGTTCCATCCAGACTCGCCTGCACCTCTCTGGGACACTATCATAGACCGGTGCAAAGTTCGTAATGTGAGGATATTTGAACAAACCTGCAGGTCCATACAAACTCCCAGCATCACAGTGTTCCCTTCTATTCAAGTAGCTGACTCAAGAAGTTTACAATAGTACAACATTGAAAGAAAAAATACATAATTTTAAAAAGACAAGTAATTTTGCAAAGATTAGTAGTAAGGTTGAAGATTGGAAAAAAAATAGAAACTTGGCATAGGATGAATTTAAAAAATGAGAGAAAATTGATTAAGAGAAAACTAGAAATATCAAACAGATCATTAGAACCAAGTATATAAATAGGAAGAAGTTAGCAGTACAGCAGTGTGGCCAGAGTCCCAGTTTCAATCCTGACCTCGTGTTATCTGTGTTCACACGTAGTCCATGGGAGTTTCCTTTAGATTTCCGTAAGTTATTGGTTACTGTAACTAGCTCCCAATGTTTAGGTGACTGGAACAACCTTAGGAGAACTAGTCTTTAGAGCATGGAAACAAGTCCTTCAGGCCAATTTGTCCATGCAGACCAAGATGGCATTCTGAGCATCTCCCATTTGCCTACATTTTGCCCTTGGCCTCTAAACCCTTCCTCTCTATATATCTGTAGCTTCCTCTGGCAGCTCATTCTAGATATGGACTTCCCTCTGAGTGAAACATTTTCCCTGAGTTCCCTTTTAAGTCTTAAGCTTATGCCCTCTACCTTTAGATCCTCTATTTTGGGGGGAAATACTGCGAGCTTTAACGTTAGCCATGCCCCTCCTGATTTTGTATACTTTAGTAGATTACCCCTTAGTCTCTGACGCTCCAAAGAAAAATAACCTCCCCCTGCACAAAGCCATGTTGACTATCCACAATACTTTTCCAAATATGACTAAATCCTAACCATTAGATTTCAATGTCATATAGACAATAGACAATATGTGCACGAGTAGGCCATTCAGCCCTTCGAGCCAGCACTGCCATTCAATGTGATCATGGCTGATCATCCCCAATCAGTACCCCATTCCTGCCTTCTCCCCATATCCCCTGACTCCGCTATTTTTAAGAGCCCTATCTAGCTCTCTCTTGAAAGCATCTAGAGAACCTGCCACAGACTTACCACTCTCTGCGAGAAAAAGTGTTTCCTCGTCTCCGTTCTAAATGGCTTACTCCTTATTCTTAAACTGTGGCCCCTGGTTCTGGACTCCCCCAACATCGGGAACATGTTTCCTGCCTTCATTTGTAACTTAGGGAGCTGGATAGAGTAAATGGTGAGTACTCTGGATAGAGTAATGTTGATGAACAGAGGGGCCTTAAGTTGAAGGCCACAAAATTCTGGAGTAACTCAGCGGACAGGCAGCATCTCTGGAGAGAAGGAATGGGTGACGTTTCGGGTCGAGACCCTTCTTCAGACTGAAGAAGGCTATTGTTTCATAAAGTGGACACAGTGGTAAAGACATATGGCATTCTTGTATACGGTTCTGGTCGCCACACTTTAGGAAAGGTGTGATTGCACTAGAGTGAGTGCAGGGAATTTAGTTATGGGGAAAGATTGCCTAGATTGCACTTGTGTTCCCTGGCGTAAGTTGATAGTTTTATAAATTGTCAAGAGCATACAAGATGTCAATATGTTCTTCCCATGATAGGGGTTTCAAAAACACGTGTACTTGCGTTTAAGGAGAGAGGAAGGAATGTTGTGCTATTTGTAACTCAACACACTAGATCACCTTCGGAACACCTTCGCTCAGCCCGCCTGAACCTACCTGATCTCCCGATTGCCTGACACTTTAATTCTCCTTCCCAATTCTACACAGACCTTTCTGTCCTAGGTCTCCTCCATTGTTAGAGTGTGGCTGAACACAAATTGGGGGAACAGCATCTCATATTTCATGTGGGCAGCTTACAGCCCAGTGGTATGAGGTTTGATTTCTCTCACTTCAGGTAGCCCCGGCATTCCCTCTCTCTCTCTCTCTCTCTCTCTCTCTCTCTATCCCTCCCCATCCCTCCCCCACCCGTCGCACTAGCTTCTTGTTTTCACCCTTCAAACAGCTAACAATTACCTGTTTCCTTTATCATTGTTCCCTTTTTACATATCTTTCATTCATTGTTCTTTATCTTTCTACATCATCGTCTATATCTCTCGTTTCCCTTATCCCTAACCATTCTGAAGAAGGATCTCGACCCAAAACATCACCCATTCCTTTTCTCCAGAGATGCTGCCTGTCCTGCTAAGTTACTCCAGCTTTTTGGGTCTATCTACACTTTATCACCCTCTCGCTGCCCCATTAACAACTCGTACCAACAGCATCCCTGATATCATCTTATAACAGACGTTCCTTTTGTCCTATTTATCCTTCGCCACTATGCAACACAACACATTTTTTTCTTTCCCAATTCTAATGATGGATCTTTGACCTGGAACATTTATTTTGTTCCTCTTCCCATGAGTGCTGTCTGACCTGAGTGTTTCAACACTTTCTGTTATTAAGAAAACATGGGGAATGTGGGGACTTGGGTTCTATAGGGGAGTGAGGAATCAAAATTGAAGATGTATATTTAAATACATGGAGCAAGTATTATTGCAAGCTCTAAAGGTTCAGCAGACTTCCATACAGAAGCACCAGATAAGCGAGAAACATGAGAAAATTAAAATGGGAAGCTAAACATTAGCAAATGTAAACAAATCATATTTACAAACAGTTACAACAGTCTAATGAGAGGAATTGTCTGAGCTGCCAAAGAGGGATTGAACCATGAGCTCTTTCAACTGTTAATCAAGGCATTTTGGAAGAATCCCCATGTCCCATGGTGGGTACAGATTTGATCTGGCCTTGAATTTGTTTTATAATTCAATTACTTTTATGTATGAGTGTTTCCATGTGTTAGTGTTAACTGTCCCCACACTGTGTATGTATGTATGTATATGTATGTGTGTGGGGGGAGGGGGCGAATTATTGAAGTAGTAATTTGTATGAACCCCTAATATGATGTGCATGTTTTTTTTTCAATCTTTTCACCATGCTAGGGGAGTACTGCACATCCTCCTAAAGTAACACACCAGACTTCCACCACTTCTCCATTGTCTAGCCCAAACCAAACTAGCTCAGAACCAAGACCTCTGCCTGCTCCGACTCGCCCCAAGGTCAACAGTGTGCTGAATCTCTTTGGTCAGTGGTTGTTCGATGCAGGACTGGTTCACTGCAGACTACACAGTGGCATGAACAGAGATGGCAGTATGACGGGTAAAAATCTTGTACTTCATTCTTGCTTCCTATTGTAAAACAAAATGTAATTTAAATATTTTTGACAGTCTGTGTACGCTTAATTTAGTTTACAGTCCAGATTTATTAACCCTAATCTAATTTAACATCAGTGTTTCCTTGATTTTTGTTTATTTCGTTTTGCATATTTTTTGCATGTAATTGTCAAATTCATGGCTTTTACCCGGATGCCAGTCTTGTACGTAGTGCCCAGTTTACCTCTCAAAATTCTGAAATTTTAAGTTAAAAAATACAGATGAAAGCTGCTTAAGACTAAAGCTTAAAAAAAACTAATCATCTTAACGATATTATAACTACTGCTGTCCTTTGATTTATTTCCATTTTTATTTCTATTATCTTGCAGCATCTTTTATCCAAATTCTTCTTTCTTATAAATCTTGTAAGTAGGAAAAGTAGATTCTATTTTAATTGCAGTCAGCTGTTTTATGATTTTTGCCATAACCCATTCCTTTTCCTTCTAATTGCTCCAGCTGTTTTCTCTAACATCTGCCTCCTGTCCTTGTTGCACTCTCTGGGGCGATTAACTCATTCAGTATTCTGTGTGTTTCTCTTGAATGGGGGAGGAGTGTTGCCAAGCCTTGTAACCTGCTCTTCTGCAGGTGCTTGTTTTGATCCCATCATGCTCATTTATCCTGCTATTTTTGTATCATGTCATAAACCTGAGACTGTGCACTAACCATTTTGAATATTTTATATAATTCTCTTTGGTTTCTTCCATTAAGTTCTATTTTTATAAACTTACAAATCTGTGTTTTGTTTTATATGTATGTCTGCGTAATGCATGACTTGTTTCCTTTTGGCAATGTGATGATGAAATGGTTGCCTCTCATCAGCAGCTTGTAATCCCTTTAACTTCTTCCTCACCACAGGTATGACAACTCCAGCAGGACTGGATGTCCGTCGGAAGCCCTCCCAGATATCTACTGAAAACATGGTTGCCAATCCTCTCTTTGATGCCAATGAATTTCCAGATAACTACGAGGCAGGCAGGGCAGAGGCCTGTGGAACACTCTGCCGAATCTTCTGCAGTAAGAAAACTGGGGAAGAGATTCTTCCAGTTTACCTATCCAGGTGCTGTTGCTTTTTGCCTGTCAAGTTCAGTGCTGTAAATGAAGCAAGCAGTCATGATTTAATTGTAATTGTTTTATTTATATGAACCCTAATTACTATTCTGGTAAGCTACCAGCAGTTTTGAGTTCAATGGCCAATGGAAATGAAAATTTAACCTAAACCAGCTGGTGAGAATCAAATAGGATCAAATTGATGTGTTTGCACTCCAAATCCGTTTCATGTTTGGACTTCATTGGCACTGTGGGATGTGTAGTTAGTTCAAGAGTCAAGAGTGTTTTATTGTCATGTGTCCCAGATAGAACAATGAAATTCTTACTTGCTGCAGCACAACAGAATATGTAAACATAGTACATAAAAGAGAGAAAAATATACACATACACACATGCTCAAAAAACAAACAATTATAGTGCAATAATAATAATAGTCTGTTGTAGTTCAGAGCTTATTTGTTGTAGTGTTTAATAGCCTGATAGCTATAGGGAAGAAGCTGTTCCTGGACCTGGGCGTTACAGTTTTCAGGCTCCTGTACCTTCATTCCGATGGCAGTGGTGAAATGAGTGTGTGGCCAGGATGGTGTGGGTCCTTGATGATAGTGGCTGCCTTTATGAGGCAGCGACTCCAATAAATCCCTTTGATGGTGGGTAGGTCAGAGCAGGTGATGGACTGGGCAGTGGTCACAACTTTTTGCTGTCTTTTCCGCTCCTGGACGTTCAAGTTGCTGAACCAGGCCACAATGCAACCAGTCAATATGCTCTCTACTGTACACCTGTAGAAGTTCAAGAGAATCCTCTTTGACCGAATCTCCGTAATCTTCTCAGGAAGTAGAGGCGCTGATGTGCTTTCTTTATAATTGCATCAGTGTGCTGGGTCCAGGAAAGATCTTCGGAAATATGCATGCCCAGGAATTTTAAGTTTTTGACTCTCTC
Organism: Amblyraja radiata; assembly: GCF_010909765.2. Lineage (NCBI taxonomy): Eukaryota > Metazoa > Chordata > Chondrichthyes > Rajiformes > Rajidae > Amblyraja > Amblyraja radiata. The sequence goes on along the minus strand of NC_045978.1, from coordinate 40,587,588 downwards.
CACCATCATCCCATCGATATAAACAGGATTGTGGGTCCTCATCCTTCCTCTTCCAAAGTCCACAATCAGTTCCTTGGTTTTACTGATAGTGAGAGCCAGGTTGTTGTGCTGGCACCATTTGGTCAATTGGTCGATTGCATTTCTACATTCTGACTCATCACCATCTGTAATTCGTCCAACAACGATGGTGTGGTCGGCGAACTTCAAGTTCAAGTTCAAGTTAGTTTATTGTCATGTGTCCCTGTATAGGACAATGAAATTCTTGCTTTGCTTAAGCACACAGAAAATAGTAGGCATTTACTACAAAACAGATAAATGTGTCCATATACCATGATATAAATATATACACACATGAATAAATAAACTGATAGTGCAAATAACAGAAAGTGGTTGGTAATAATCAGAGTTTTGTCCGAGCCAGGTTTAATAGCCTGATGGCTGAGGGGAAGTAACTATTCCTGAACCTGGTTGTTGCAGTCTTCAGGCTCCTGTACCTTCTACCTGAAGGTAGCAGGGAGATGAGTGTGTGGCCAGGATGGTGTGGGTCTTTCATGATACTGCCAGCCTTTTTGAGGCAGCGACTGCGATAGATCCCCTCGATGGAAGGAAGGTCAGAGCCGATGATGGACTGGGCAGTGTTTACTACTTTTTGTAGTCTTTTCCTTTCCAGGGCGCTCAAATTGCCGAACCAAGCCACGATGCAACCGGTCAGCATGCTCTCGACTGTGCACCTGTAGAAGTTAGAGAGAGTCTTCCTTGACAATCCGACTCTCCGTAATCTTCTCAGGAAGTAGAGGCGCTGATGTGCTTTTTTGATGATTGCATTAGTGTTCTCGGACCAGGAAAGATCTTCAGAGATGTGCACGCCCAGGAATTTGAAGCTCTTGACCCTTTCAACCATCGACCCGTTGATATAAATGGGGCTGTGGGTCCCCCTCCTACTCCTTCCAAAGTCCACAATCAGTTCCTTGGTTTTGCTGGTGTTGAGGGCCAGGTTATTGCGCTGGCACCATATGGACAGTTGCTCGATCTCTCTTCTGTACTCTGACTCATCCCCATCAGTGATACGCCCCACAGTAGTGGTGTCGTCAGCGAACTTGATGATGGAGTTCGCACTGTGTTTCGCTACGCAGTCATGGGTATAGAGTGAGTACAGCAGGGGGCTGAGCACGCAGCCTTGAGGTGCTCCCGTGCTGATTGTTATTGAGGCTGACACATTTCCACCAATACGAACAGACTGTGGTCTGTGGACGAGGAAGTCGAGGATCCAGTTGCAGAGGGATGCGCAGAGACCCAGTTCTGCGAGTTTGGTAACCAGTTTGGAGGGGATGATTGTGTTAAATGCCGAGCTGTAATCAATGAATAACAGCCTGACATATGAGTTTTTGTTGTCCAAGTGGTCCAGTGCGGAGTGGAGGGCCAGCGAGATCGCATCCACCGTTGATCTGTTGTGGCGGTACGCGAACTGCAGTGGGTCCAGGTTTTTGTCGATGTAGGAGTTGATTTGCTCCATGATCAACCTCTCAAAGCACTTCATCACCACCGGCGTTAGTGCCACTGGTCGATAGTCATTGAGGCATGTCACCTTACTCTTCTTGGGCACCGGTATAATTGATGCCCTTTTAAAGCAGGTGGGGACCTCAGACCTCAGAAGTGAGAGATTGAAAATGTCCGTAAAAACTCCCGCCAGTTGGTCCGCACAGGTTTTTAGAACACGGCCGGGTATACCATCAGGACCAGGTGCTTTTCGGGGGTTCACCCCTCTGAAGGATTTCCTGACATCGGCCTCTGTGACTGAGACTGAAATGCCATCGCAGCGAATGGGGGATCGGGAAGGCACATCAGTATTCTCCCTGTCAAAGCGTGCGTAAAATGCATTGAGCTCGTCAGGGAGTGATGTTACACCGGCATTCGAGCTGCCTCCTGGTTTTGCCTTGTAGGAGGTGATTGCATTCAGACCCTGCCACAGCTGCCGAACATCTGTCTCGTCCTCCAGTTTGGAGCAGAAGTCCCTTTTGGCCTTTCTGATGGCCTTACCAAGGTCGTATCTGGTCTTCATGTAGGCCACTGTATCATCGGAGGTGAATGCCCTGTGTCTGGACTTCAGGAGAGTGCGGATCTCAAAGTGCGGATCTCCACTTGATGATGGAGTTCGCACTGTGTCTGGGTAAGGTGTGGTCGGCGAACTTGATGATGGAGTTCGCACTGTGTCTGGGTAAGCAGTCATGCGTATAGAGTGAGTAGAGCAGGGGGCTGAGCCCGCAGCCTTGAGGTGCTCCCATACTGATTGTTACTGAGGATGAAGTATTTCAGCCAATTCGAACAGACTGGTCTATGGATGAGAAAGTCGAGGATCCAATTGCAGAGGGATACGCAGAGACCCAGCTCCGCGAGCTTGGTAACCAGCTTGGAGGGGATGATGGTATTAAACGCCGAGCTGTAGTCTATAAACAACAGCCTGACGTAAGTGTTTTTATTGTCCAAGTGGTCCAGTACGGAGTGGGGAGCCAGTGAGATCGCATCCTCCGTTGACCCATTGTGACGGTATGCGAACTGTAGTGGGTCGACGTTCTTGTTGAGGTAGTAGTTGATATGCTCCATAACCAACCTCTCAAAGCACTTCATCACCACAGACGTTAGGGCCACTGGTCGGTAGTCGTTGAGGCCCATCACCTTACTCTTCCTGGACACCGGTATTATTGATGCCCTTTTAAAGGGTTGTTATCAGTAAATGCATTCCTTACTCAAATACCAGACTGGATTGCATTGCATGGTGGAATGTGTATCATGCTTAAGGGGCTGTCCCACTGCGGCGACCTAATTGGCGAGTTCTGGCGAGTTCGCCCTTGACTCATACTCGCAGTGTGGTCAACACAAGGTCCTAGGAGGTCTATGTAACTCTCCTTCACGCTTGAGAGTAGTCCCCGCGTACTCGAGGCCTGTTGAAAAATGCCCGCAAGTAAAAAAAGGTCGCCATGGTAAAAAATGTTCCCTGTAGGCTTAGTCGAAGTAGGTCGTATTAGGTCGGCATGTTATTCGTAGGTAATCGAGGGTAGTTGAAGGTAGTCGTAGATAGTCTTCAACATAGTCGAAGGGAGGTCAAAGGAGATCGTCTTCACTCTCCACTATTCTGTGTCCAATTATTTCCGAAGCTAGTCTTCAACATAGTCGAAGGAGGTCTCCTACATGACACTTTTTCAAACTCTCCTAAACTCTTCTAAACTCGCCAATTAGGTTGCCGCAGTGGGACAGCCCCTTTAATATATATGATGAAGGTTATTGGTAGAAATTAATATGGTTAATCTACATCCTTCCACTTAAAGAAGCAAACTAGAACTAACAAGCATATAGTGGAGTATATAGAAAGAACACCAATATGAGGGGAGCGCACTTTACTTTATGCACTGTGAACTGCGAGCAGCAAGCGAGTAGACAGTGCAAAGGTACTTTGGATTCGGCCTGCAGATGCGACTTGCTTCACTCGGCATTGAATAGGAAAAGGGAGTGAATACCACAGGTCTGACTGGTGTTGAGGATGAGGGTGGAGACCACGGCAGCGAATCAGCAGGCAAAGCACCTTGCCCGGGGTCAGTAGGCAGTTGTGGGACCGTGGGATTGGAACCGTTGGACCGTGGAGGAGACACAGCTGTGTAGTCAGGATAGTAAATCAATTGGAGGCGTGGGTTCGAATCCCACTTCCGACACCATGTTTTGTAATCACTCCATTACAAAGTATTAGATGAACCACAAGGCTTTTATTAAAACGTATGCAGAGAGAATAATACATACTACTGCATTGGTTTCATCTTACAGACTGCCGAGCTAGGGACGAGCAGGGTTGTTATCAGTAAATGCATTCCTTACTCAAATCCCGGACTGGATGGCATAGCACGGCGGAATGTGTATCATGCATAGTATATGTGATGAAGGTTATAGTGGCAGAGATTAATATGGTTAATCTACACTTGTCAAGGTCGTATTCTGGACTTCTTATAGACATCTGCGTCTCCAGACCTGAATGCCCAGGATTTGGTCTTCAGAAGAATGCGGATCTCTTGGTTCAATCAAGGCTTCTGATTAGGAAACACACGGAAGGTTTTTGTTGGAACGCTGTCCTCCACACATTTCCTTATGAAGTCTCTAACGACTGGCATATTCATTTAGGTCCGTTGCCGAGTCCTTGAACATTGCCCAGTCTACTGACTCCAAGCAGTTCTGTAGTTGTTCCTCTGCCTCCCCAGACCAGCTCTGTGCAGTCCTCACCTCTGGGGGTGCGCTCATCAGTTGGTGCCTGTATGCAGGAAGAAGCAGCTCCACTGAATGGTCGGATTTCCTGAAGTGAGGGCAAGGGATAGAGCGGTCGTATAGCAGTGGTCAAGGGTGTTTAATCATAGCAAAAGGATTTGAGTATAGGAGCAGGGAGATTCTACTGCAGTTGTACAGGGTATTGGTGAGACCACACCTGGAGTATTGTGTACAGTTTTGGTCTCCTAATCTGAGGAAAGACATTCTTGCCATAGAGGGAGTACAGAGAAGGTTCACCAGACTGATTCCTGGGATGTCAGGACTTCCATATGAAGAAAGACTGCATAGACTCGGCTTGTACTCGCTAGAATTTAGAAGATTGAGGGGGGATCTTATAGAAACTTACAAAATTCTTAAGGGGTTGGACGGGCTAGATGCAGGAAGATTGTTCCCGATGTTGGGGAAGTCCAGAACAAGGGGTCACAGTTTAAGGATAAGGGGGAAATCTTTTAGGACCGAGATGAGGAAAACATTTTTCACACAGAGAGTGGTGAATCTCTGGAATTCTCTGCCACAGAAGGTACTTGAGGCCAGTTTATTGGCTATATTTAAGAGGGAGTTAGATGTGGCTAAAGGGATCATGGGGTATGGAGAGAAGGCAGGTACAGGATACTGAGTTGGATGATTAGCCATGATCATATTGAATGGCGGTGCAGGCTCGAAGGGCTGAATGGCCTACTCCAGCACCTATTTTCTATGTTTCTAATCCTCTGGTGCTGCAGGAGACATGTTGGTAGTAGTTTGGGAGTGATTTAGCCCCAAGGTTAATGATCCTTTAATCCACCCAGCAATCACTGCTGAGTGGGTTAAAGGATCACTAAAGTGCACCAGATCTTCTTGATCTCAATGTAATAGAAAGAAAGCTGCATAATGACATGAAAAGTTAATTTTGGGAGGCATACATAAAAACCAGTCATGCAAACTGCTTGCCAAGATCTTTCCTGGTCCGAGAACACTAACGCAATTATCAAGAAAGCACATCAGCGCCTCTACTTCCTGAGAAGATTACGGAGAGTCGGTTTCACAAGGAGGACTCTCTAACTTCTACAGGTGCACAGTAGAGAGCATGCTGACCGGTTGAATCGTGGCTCAAAAAGGCTGCCAGTATCATCAAAGACCCACACCATCCTGGCCACACACTCATCTCCCTGCTACCTTCAGGTAGAAGGTACAGGAGCCTGAAGACTGCAACAACCAGGTTCAGGAATAGCTACTTCCCCACAGCCATCAGGCTATTAAACCTGGCTCGGTCAAAACTCTGATCATTAATAACCCATTATCTGTTATTTGCACTTTATCAATCTATTTATTCATGTGTTTATATTTATATAATGGTATATGGACACACTGATCTGTTTTGTAGTAAATGCCTACTATGTTCTGTGTGCTGAAGCAAAGCAAGAATTTCATTGTCCTATCTGGGACACATGGCAATAAACTCACTTGAAACTTGAACAGATTATTTCTCACATTTCATGTAGAACGGCAACTTTCCACCTTATGTGACTAACATGAGGGTCCTTTGGAAATAACCCTTGTGCAGAGTCAAGGAGCATCTGTAATGCACTGATGATCACATCCCGATATAGCTGCCGTTCTATTTAGTTGCCATGGTTCAGAGAACAAAAAGGGACAAGTTTGCATTCAAGCTTGAGGATCAAAACTGGTGCCTCCACCTACCTAACCCTTGCTCCATCATGACTCCAACAGTAACAATCAGGATAACAAAGGCTGTTGATCCACAACTTTTTCCCAAGTTTCTTGCCACCATTATAGCATTTGACATGGGTAAGATCACGACATGGGTAAGATCACGTTTGCATATTCTTGGAGCTTTATATCATGCAATTTGTGGCTAACTTGGATTTTCGCACAAGTAAACTTGAATAGGTTGCACAAGAGTACATGAACTCTGAGTGTAAGCTTTTAAAGTAGGGGAAAAATTTGTTGCAGGCTCTCGATGAGAAATGTTATTTATACCTTTGCCTCCATAGATGCTGTTCCACCTGCTGAGTTCCTCGTATTTTTCTCATATTTGTAACCAGTTGTGTAGTGAGGTCGTCTGTCAATTTTTTACAAATGAACATGGTCGTATTAATTTAATCCCTGGTTATTGGTGAAAATGCACAAATGTACATCACCTCGTGCAAAACACAGTCATAAAACAAGTTCTTCACAGTCTTTCAATTCTGGGCTTGACACTGAGTGCAGATTAGGGGCAGGCAAAACCTGGCTAATTCCAATTCTGTGTAGATTTGTGACGCAGGTCGAGAGAGTAGGAAAGCTATCATGTTTCTAGATTTGCAAGCTTGATTTTCTGGGAAGGAAGGACAGATGCACTCTTCTGGGTTAAAAAAAAAAAATCCGTAGTGATAAATGAGTATTTTAAGAGAACTATGGTAAAATAGCAACAAAAAAAATTAAATTTACAGTTAAAATTAAAATTAAATTAAATTATAATTAAGTGGGATGAATTTGATAACTGCGGTATCTCAGTTTTATTGTTAAATGCCATGAAAGTGAACGGCTGCTGATGTTCTCACTCCAGGTTCTACATGGTGCTGATCCAGGGTCTTCAGATAAATGACTTCATCTGCCGCCCAGTTGTGGCCAGTATCATCCTGAACTCACCGGCTTTATTTTGCTCTGATCTGAAGGGCATAGATGTTCTGGTTCCTTATTTCATTTCTGCACTGGAAACAATTTTGCCTGACCGGTGAGTTGATTTATTGTTCTTAAAGCACCACTATTTGACAGTTTTATTTTTTTGTAATTGATTCCCAAGGCGCTAGACATCTCGCGGGACCTTGACCAACCAAAAGTTATATATGTGCACGCATTTGACCAGGAGGGAAATCACAACAAGTCTTAATCAATTTTTATATACACACATGTACCTCACTCAAAAGACAGTCTCATAACAGGAAGCAAGAATCCTGAGCCAAAGAAGCTACTTTACCCAACTCTCAATTGAGATTGTCAAATGACATGAACAGAAAATTAAATCTGAGTAAATCAACAAGGACACAGCAGGAGATCTGTTTGCTTTATTTTGAAACTACTTCTGATAATATCTCATGTTAAAGTGGTGACACAGTTGGCAAAGAAGGTGTTTGTCATCCATGCTATCATTAATAAGGATATGAAGTACTTGAGTTGGGACAGCTTATTACAGGTGTTTTCATCCTGCACCTCCCTCCCCTTTCTTGATCTCAGTCTCCATCACAGGAAATAGACTATTGACTGACGTCTATTACAAACCCACTGATTCCCACAACTACAGTGCCCTCCATAATGTTTGGGACAAAGACCCATTATTTATTTATTTGCCTCTGTACTCCACAATTTGAGATTTGTAATAGAAAAAAATTACATGTGGTTTGTCAGATTTTAATAAAGGCCATTTTTATACATTTTGGGTTCACCATGTAGAAATTACAGCTGTGTTTATACATAGTCCCCCCATTTCAGGGCACCATAATGTTTGGGACACAGCAATGTCATGTGAATGAAAGTGGTCATGTTTAGTATTTTGTTGCATATCCTTTGTATGCAATGACTGCTTGAAGTCTGGCGATGGACATCACCAGTTGCTGGGTGTCTTCTCTGGTGATGCTCAGCCAGGCCTGTATTGCAGCCATTTTTAGCTTATGCTTGTTTTGGCATCTAGTCCCCTTCAATTTTCTCTTCCAGCATATAAAAGGCATGATCAATTGGGTTCAGAGTACACAATTGACTTGGCCACTCAAGAATTGACCATTTTTTAGCTTTGAAAAACTCCTTTGTTGCTTTAGCAGTATGTTTGGGATCATTGTCTTGCTGTAGAATGAACCGCCGACCAATGAGTTTTGAGGCATTTGTTTGAACTTGAGCAGATAGGATGTGTCTATACACTTCAGAATTCATTATGCTACTACCATCAACAGTTGTATCATCAATGAAGATAAGTGAGCCAGTACCTTCAGCAGCCATACATGTCCAGGCCATAACACCCCCACCACCGTGTTTCACAGATGAGGTGGTATGCTTTGGATCTTGGGCAGTTCCTTCTCTCCTCCATACTTTGCTCTTGCCATCACTCTGATATAAGTTAATCTTCGTCTCATCTGTCCACAAGACCTTTTTCCAGAACTGTGGTTGCTCTTTTAAGTACTTCTTGGCAAACTGTAACCTGGCCATCCTATTTTTGCGACTAACCAGTGGTTTGCATCTTGCAGTGTAGCCTCTGTATTTCTGTTCATGAAGTCTTCTGCGGGTGGTGGTCATTGACAAAACCACACCTGACTCCTGAAGAGTGTTTCTGATCTGTCGGACAGGTGTTTGGGGATTTTTCTTTATTACAGAGAGAATTCTTCTGTCATCAGTGGATGTTGTATATATGGACTTCAGTAAGGCCTTTGACAAGGTTCCTCATGGAAGGTTGGTTAAGAAGGTTCAATTGTTGGGTATTAATGGTGGAGTAGCAAGATGGATTCAACAGTGGCTGAATGGGAGATGCCAGAGAGTAATGGTGGATGGTTGTTTGTCAGGTTGGAGGCCAGTGACTAGTGGGGTGCCACAGGGATCTGTGTTAAGTCCACTGTTGTTTGTCATGTACATCAATGATCTGGATGATGGTATGGTAAATTGGATTAGTAAGTATGCAGATGATACTAAGATAGGTGGTGTTGTGGATAATGAAGTAGTTTTTCAAAGTCTACAGAGAGATTTATGTCAGTTGGAAGAGTGGGCTGAAAGATGGCAGATGGAGTTTAATGCTGATAAGTGTGAGGTGCTACATCTTGGCAGGACAAATCAAAATAGGACGTACATGGTAAATGGTAGGGAATTGAAGAATGCAGGTGAACAGAGGGATCTGGGAATAACTGCACAGTTCCCTGAAAGTGGAATCTCATGTAGATAGGGTGGTAAAGAAAGCTTTTGGTGTGCTGACCTTTATAAATCAGAGCATTGAGTATAGAAGTTGGGATGTAATGTTAAAATTGTACAAGGCATTGGTGAGGCCAATTCTGGAGTATGGTGTACAATTTTGGTCACCTAATTATAGGAAGGATGTCAACAAAATAGAGAGAGTACAGAGGAGATTTACTAGAATGTTGCCTGGGTTTCAGCAACTAAGTTACAGAGAAAGGTTGAACAAGTTAGGGCTTTATTCTTTGGAGCGCAGAAGGTTAAGGGGGGACTTGATAGAGGTCTTTAAAATGATGAGAGGGATAGACTGAGTTGACGTGGATAAGCTTTTCCCACTGAGAGTAGGGAAGATTTAAACAAGGGGACATGACTTGAGAATTAAGGGACAGAAGTTTAGGGGTAACATGAGGGGGAACTTCTTTACTCAGAGAGTGGTGGCTGTGTGGAATGAGCTTCCAATGAAGGTGGTGGAGGCAGGTTCGTTTTTATCATTTAAAAATAAATTGGATAGTTATATGGACGGGAAAGGAATGGAGGGTTATGGTCTGAGCGCAGGTATATGGGACTAGGGGAGAATACGTGTTCGACACGGGCTAGAAGGATCGAGATGGCCTGTTTCCGTGCTGTAATTGTTATATGGTTATATCAGCTGTGGAGGTCTTCCTTGGCCTGCCAGTTTCTTTGCGATTAGTAAGCTCACGTGCTTTCTTTCTTCTTAACGATGTTCCAAACAGTTGATTTTGGTAAGCCTAATGTTTGCCTGATGTTTCTAACAGTTTTATTCTTGTTTCCCAGTCTCATAATGGCTTCTTTGACTTTCATTGGCACATCTTTGGTCCTCATATTGATAAACAGCAATAAAAGTTTCCAAAGGTGATGAAAAGACTGGAGGAAAGACTAGGTGCTGAGAGCTCTCTTATACCTGCATTAAGGAGGCAATTAAACACATCCGAGCAATTACAAACACCTGTGAAGCCATGTGTCCCAAACAATATGGTGCCCTGAAATGGGGGGACTATGTATAAACACAGCTGTAATTTTTACATGGTGAAACCAAAATATATAAAAAAAATACCCTTTAGTAAAAGCTGACAATGTGCACTTTAACTACATGTGATTTTTTTTTTCTATTACAAATCTCAAATTGTGGAGTCAAGAGACAAATAAATAAATGATGGGTCTTTGTCCCAAACTATATGGAGGGCACTGTAATTCGACTGCACTTCTTCTCGCCCTACTTCCTGCAAAGTCTCTATCCCCCACTCACAATTTCTCCGTCTACGCCGGATCTGCGCCCAAGGTGAGGTGTTCCATACTTGGACATCCGAGATGTGCTCAATCTTTCGGGAACGTGGGTTCTCCTCTTCCGTCATAGATGTCTCCTTGATACCCCGGAGTTCCGCCCTTGTTCCCCCTCTTCGCAACAGAGACAGTGTACCCCTAGTCCTTATCTTCCACCCCATCAGCCGTCGCATACAACACATAATCTTCTGATATTTCTGCCACCTCCATCCGGATCCCACCACTAGCCACATTTTCCCACCTCCACCCCTTTCCGCCTTCCTCAGAGACTGTTCCCTCCGCAACTCCCTGCTTAACTCATCCCTTCACACCCAAACTATCCCCTCCCCAGGTACCTTCCCCTGCAACTGCAGAAGCCTGTCCATATGCCTCCTTCCTTGACTATGTCACGGGACCCGGACAGTCCTTTCAGGTTACGCAGAGGTTCATTTGCACGTCCTCCAACCTCATCTACTGTATCCGTTGTGCAAGATGTGGACTCTTATACATCAGTGAGACCAAACGTAGACAGGGCGATCGTTTTGCGGAACACCTTCTCTCAACCCGCCTGAACCTACCTGATCTCCCGGTTACTGGACACTTTAATTCTCCGTCCCATACCTACACAGACCTTTCTGTCCTTGGTCTCCTCCATTGTCAGTGAGTGAGGCTAAATGCAAATTGGAGGAACAGGATCTCATATTTCGCTTGGGCAGCTTACTGGATTTCTGGTTTCTGGATTTTCCTGCAATGAGACTGAGCTTTGTAAAATAAGAAATCTGAGCAATGAATTGTAAAAGTAACACTTTTTTTCACTATCTCTTTTGCAGAGAACTGTCAAAATTTAAAGCATATGTGAATCCCACTGAACTCCGGAGAGCTTCAATCCACATTCTGCTGTCGATGATGCCGCTCCCCCATCACTTTGGGACAGTTAAAGCAGAGGTACAGTTTAAATGTTCTGACATCTACTCAATATTATAGCAATGAAGAAAATGTCTACAGGAACATAGTTATTATTTGACAGTGAATGTTTGATTGGACAGTATTTGTTTTTTGTCTGGTATTTAGATTGTGTACGTTCATGTAGGTGATTACAGAACGCTGGAGGAGGAAAGATCACATCAAGCTGAATTCCAGTTTTTGTTCCAATTTGTTCATACTAAGAAGGCAGCAGATTTGATGCTTTTCTAATTCATTTGCAAGTTTTATTCCTCTGAGATGGATATTGTTGGCAAGGCAGGCATTTGGAACATACTGCACAGACCTCCAGCCTCTCACCTTCCTCATAACTGCATTGGATACTGTCCTCCTGCTAATCAAGTTAAAACCATCCTGAGTAGCACTAGCACACCAGCCCACCAGGATATTGTCCCTCTCCATTTTACGTGCAACCCATCCCTCGGATAGATTACCTCTGTCCTAGAAAGGAATCCAATGATCCAAAAATTTGAATCCCTGCCCCCTTCACCAACTTCTTTTTGACCTATCTTCCTATTCCTAATCTCACTAGCATGTGGCACTGGGAGTAATCTGGAAACTACTACACTTGAGGGCTTGCTTTTTAAACTTATGCCAAACTCCCTATAGTCACTCTGCAGGATGTCATCCCTTTTTCTACCTTTGTCATTTGTGATAATGTGGACAACAGCTTCTGGCTGCTCACCCTCCACCTTGAGAATATTGTGCAGCTGCTCCAACACATTATGGAAGCAACTCTCCCTCCTGGAGAGCCGTTTGCAGCCACAGAATCTCCTGTGTACTCTTAACTAACGAGTGTCCTATCACTGAAGTCGTGTCAGACTTCACCTTTCCTGTTCTGTCTTGTGCCACAGACCTGACAACTGCCTCTATTCTCGCTTGAACGCTATCCCACCAAACATTATCCAAAAGAGTATATCTCTTTTTGAGGGGAATGGCCACAGGGGATTCCTGCACTCACTGCCTAAGCCCTTCTGGTAGTCATACATCCACATTGTTACTCCCAATCACAATACTTAGTCTTGAGCCAAAGCCTCAACACTTACCCTCAAAAGTGCACCTCACCTCAAAAAACAACCACTCGTAAAACAATCACTCCCAGATGACTGCTCCTTTAGGACCCACCTTCTCTTCATACACAACTTGGAGCAGACACTCCTGGATTCTACAGCTACACTTTGCATCTCCCCTGCTGCTACCCCTCTCAGCTGCACATTCACTGTTAGTATATACATTATCCTCATTTCCTTCATCAATGCTCACTGTTGCCTTTAATAACCCCAAGCTAGCTTTCGTAATAAATCCACATTTGTCTCTGACTGCTAGCTCGGTCTCTGCTACTGTTTAGAACACCCTCCACCATGAAGATGAAACTAATGGTCCATAGTTATTGGGTTTATACTTAATCCTTTTTAAACAAGATTATAATATTGGCGATAGACGTAAAGTGCTGGAGTAACTCAGCCGGTCAGGCAGCATCTCTGTAGAACATGGATAGGTGACGCGCCTGGTGGAGACCCTTTTTCAGACTGAAGTCTGAAGAAGGGTCTCGACCTGAAATGTCATCTGTTCCTTTTCTCCAGAGATTCTGCCTGTCCCGCTGAGTTACTCCAGTATTTTGTATCTACAATGTAAACCAGCATCTGCAGTTCCTTCCTACGCATTATAATATTGGCAATTTTCCACCCTTTGGGCATTACTCCTGAATCAAAGGGTATTTGGAAGGTGATGGTCTATGCTTCTGTGGAAATTGGTAGCAAATAGTGGAAAATGGTGGAAATTGAAAGTATAGGGGGGAAAAAATTGTTCACACAAACATTGTGCACATTTCTAAGCCACATCCACCTATATTGTTTTTTTACTTTCTAGGTGCTTTTGGAAGGAAAGTTCAGCAGTGAGGAATCCTCAGCACATGACAAACCAGTCACCTTCCTGTCATTGAAGCTGAGACTGGTCAATGTGTTAATTGGTGCCCTACAGACTGAAACAGACCACAACAACACACAGATGATTCTAGGTTGGCAGGGATTCTGACTTTTTCACAATTGACTCGCGGTTGCCAATATTTTGGTTAGTCAACAATGAAATGTTTTCCTTTTAGGCGCCATGTTAAATATCGTTCAAGATTCTGCTCTTCTGGAAGCAATTGGTTCTCAGACAGAGCTGGTAAGCAACCATTGTGGTGCATGTTTTAATTGAATGACTGAGAACCGTTCTACACGTGTTGAACAATTGACCACAATACATCTCCTTTGGACAGTCTGGTTTTCAGTACTCCACAATTCAGTTGTGCAGCTCTCTGGCCAAAGCTGCAGGCATTCCTTCATTCTGCCCTGTCTTTTCACAGAATGTTGGTGATAACACTCACGTGTCACTCAAGAGTCACAGTCGAAACAGCAGTGGCATCAGTATGACCAGTACGGGCAGTTCTGAGGCCACAACACCGGATAGTGAAAGACCAGCACAGGCCCTGCTGCGGGATTATGGTGAGATATACCTGGCGTTGAATGTGCATCTTGTAGAAATTTGTTTTAGGTTTAAAAAAGAGCTAGCTACTGACGCTGAAGATAATGATCTTACGCGACTATTGGAACCCAAATGCTGCAAGTAGTGTCTGGTAGTAAATCTAATCTTCAATAACTCTCCTTCTCCAAAAAGAAAGCCACTAGCACTTGAAGTGTCATTAGTGAGTGTTGCATGAGTGAGGAACTCAATATTTTATGCTAGAAATCTTGATATTTGATGAGAGCACCCCAACCCACTGGAGTACGCTAATAAATCTAGAGCTTACAGAATTATGACACCCACTGAGCTTTTTAAGACTTTCATGTGTGTCCTGACCTTGAATTGAAATCATGTTGACGAATGGATTGACCAATACCAGATAAAACTCCCAAAACTGCTAGTTTTATAGAACACTGAACTTTATTCCTGAACCAAAACTGCAGGTAACTGCAGGTAGCATCTGTAGAAAGAACAACAGAATTAAAGTTAAGGCCTTAGCTGTTTTGTTTTAACGAGACTAAAACAGATTTTCTAATTTGATAGTACTTAACACAGTGGCACGGTCACATGCGGCACGGTGGCGCAGTATAGAGCTGCTGCCTTGCAGTGCCAGAGACCCAGGTTCAATCCTGGCTAAGGGTGTTTGTCCGTACAAAGTTTGTATGTTCTCCTTGTGACCTGTGTTGCTTTTCTCCAAGATCTCAGGTTTCCTCCCACACTCCAAAGACCTACAGCTTTGTAGGTTAATTGGACTTGGTACAAATGTAAAATTGTCCCTAGTGTGCGTACGATAAGGTAGCATTAATGTGTAGGATAGGTTAGTGTTAATGTACGGGGATCGCTGATCAATGTGGACTCGGTGGGCCGAAGGGCCTGTTTTCGCATTGTATCTCTAAACTAAACTAACATTAAGTACTTAACAGTCTTTTCTATAAAGTCAATTTTGTACAGGGTATACAAGAATGATAATAGCAAACTAAACAGCAATGGTACTCCAGTGTTATCGCTGTGACCTGGACACCCTGGTTTCACTGCAGCCTTGCTAATAATGAAGCCTGATATCACATGGCTGGATTAGATGGGTGTCAAGAGGAGCTTTGGAAGAGTTCGCAGCTCATCTCAAGGTTACGGGTAAATTAGCGTTGTCGCTAAGGGTGGTGTGAATTCGAAGCGATCATTTCATTTGCTTTTCTGAAAATCGTTTAACTCACTTATTGGCGATCAATGTGGATTTTTAATGTAGAAAGTCAGCTGGGCTGATTGAATGCAAAGACTTGGAAATACTTAATTTGTTTGCAATTGTTAATAGCATTGTCCTGCAAACGGCTCGACTGACTAACTTTAGGTCGTCTCCTAACAATTCGGCTTGACTACTCAGCTTGACATTGAAATGCATGCAAACGCATATTGCATAGAATTCCTCTTGCAATGGCTTCGTAGTCAGAAATATTGCAATCTAAAAGACACGTGTAAAATAGTAGGTAGACAAAAATTCTGGGGAAACTCAGCGAGGGTGAGGCAGCATCAATGGAGCGAAGGAAATGGGCAACGTTTCGGGTCGAAACCCTTCTTCAGAATAAAATAGTAATGAGTGCCAATTGCAATATTTTGTAGAGTTTGGCATCCCAATGTTCTTTGCCTTGCACTTCTGTTTGGGGTCACTCATTAAGATGACTTTTTCTTTGGAGCCAGAATCTATTCCACATCAGGGATTTGGATATGTTTGTGGGTTCTGAGAGATATTGCACAAAATTTTCTGCATAAAGGTAGTGAGATTATTGCAATTTGTTGCATTGTGCTTGATTGTAAGGTTTCATGTTGTTGACCACAGAGTGGAGGTGTTAACCAGGGGATTACTGTTGGAAATTGCTGCAAATTAGTTTAATACGGGATTGCAAATATGTTGATTCAACAATGATTAATCTCCATTATGAGTGTCCATTTGCTTTTAAAGTTCTGAGAATGTGATAGTCTTCATGATTTCATGCCTTTTAAAGAGTGCAGAAATGTTGTCATTTCCCTAAATGCTATGTTAATTTTGACAAAGTGCAGTACTGTTTTATCTCAGGAAAAAAATGCAGCTCAAAGCTTGGGGAGATTTTCTTTAAATTTACAGCAAATCCTGTAAAGAAATATATGGATTGTGGGTAGTCTTCAGGAGAGGTTCCCAATTTCAGTCTTGGGCCATGTGTAACGTTGCTACCCACCTCCTTAAACTCCAGCAAGAAACCTTCTGGACTGGGAAGTTTGTTTTCCTTAAATGCTATTATCTTGCTTATTGGGCGAGTCCCTGTCCTTGACTCAGATTCAGCTTCCTCAGTAGATTCAGCTGCTTCTAATATAAACATTGAGGCAAAGTAATCACTCTATAAGTCCACTACTTCCTTATTTTTCTTTGAAATGTCATCATTATTCATTTCTAATGGAACAGCATTTCTTCTGATTATCCTTTCTCACGGCCCCTCTCTAAAATAGCTGTAGATTTTCATATAGCTTTCAAATTCTGTTTAACAGAGGCAAGTGCAATGACAAACACTAATAGGAAATTGGTGTGTGTCAGCAGGCTCAGGAGTGAAACGTGGCAGGGCAGGAGACCGTTGCATTTTGGCCGAAATATTGATGTCTAATCAGTTTGGGGGCTAGCAAGAAGAAGATATTGTGATGGGCCAAAATTGTAATAAGATAGCATTTGGAAACATTTGGTGTAGTCGCCTTGCTTATCAAAGTTCAAGCCATCATACTTTCTAACTGTTCCAGATCAAGAAAACTCTGGAATATAGACACAAAAAGCTGGAGTAACTCAGCAGGTCAGATTCCATCTCTGAAGAAAAAGAATAGGTGACGTTTTGGGTCGAGACCCTTCTGTTCCTTCTATTCCTTTTGTTGAGAGAAGCTGTCTGACTCGCTGAGTTACTCCAGCTTTTTGTGTCTATGTTTGGTTTTAACCAGCATTGCAGTTTCTTCCTTAACAATCTGTGGAATATGTTCAGTCAGATGGAATGAGAAAGCCACAATTTCTGGAATTTAATTGATGAGACTTTAATGTGCAAATATATTTCAATAGCTAAGCTTCAGATTCAATATTGCTGAATATTAATTCAAGTGTTGACTATTTAAAATATTAATCATTGATCAAATCTGGGAATTCAAGATTGGTGTAGGGTTGAAGCTGTAGGTGGAGATAAAATATCTCTCTTAGGGGAAGCCAGGGAAAATATCAGGAGGCAAATCATTGCAAAAGATGGAGAAACATCTAAAGTTACTTTCACACTACAAAACAGGTGGAATCAACTGAAACAGATGAGTAGGTTTGGTGAGGAATGGTTGCAGAGCCAATACGGATAACTAGAGGGGAGGCACGGAAAGCTGTGATCAAATTGAATTGAGGAACAGGATGACCTTGAGTTCCTAAATAAGTCTAAACCATTTTATTGCCTTAGTTCCAGTTGCTTTAAAAAAAAATAATATTGAAAAAATGTTGGAATCCCCCAGGCTGGCTCCACTGCTCTGTTTGGTTTTATGTGAAAATGTAGCATAGAGTAAACTAATTGTAACATTGGAGCAAAGGAATATGTTGAACAGTCTGCTGCAGGTTGAATTTTCTAATCTCAAAAACAAAATGCTGGTAATACCTAAGGTGTCCCTGAGTGACTTTATGAGAAGACATGATGGGCACTGGTAATGGTGAGTTAATCAGTAGCCCTCATTTCCCTGCTTGGCTGCATCTCCCAACCAATTTGGCTCTGAGTTTCATTTTTCTGCCAATGTGTCGGCCAACAACCTAAATAGTGATATTAAAATGTTTGTGCGTGTCAAGCATCTCCACCTAGAATCTCACCTTTGCCCACTTACCTCCTTATATTTTTCCCAAATGTTCACATCTGTGCCGTTTCTCTCGTTTCTTGTTCCGTGTGCAGTTATCTGAATTGTTTTCATTGTCTCTAACCCTATTCCACCCTCTTGTCCGCCCACCTTAATCTAAACAGTGACCGCGATACATGTCTGACAGGACCAAGATTTGAACGAGGATGTTGAAAACAAAACAAAAGCCATCGATTTCCATCAAGTCCAAAAAATTAAATAAACCCACTGGGGCCTGGGTCACAGAAATATCCTTGTTGTCTTAAACTAACATGATTTAGCTTGCACCACGAAATAAACTACAATTGGTTTTAAGCTTTTAAGATGACGCTGACGGAGGATATTTGCCGATCAGCTCCCAGGGGAGTAGTTCTCTGGTCAATTGTCCTTTTACTTAATCTTAGCATTAACCTACACTAAGGGGTAATTTGCAAAATCTAATTAACCTAGCTGTGAGGGATAATGGGAGTATCTGGCCAAAGAGAAAACATCCGGACTTTGTGGAGGCAACACCGAGGTTGGGAGTGAGCCCGGATCTCTGCAGCTCTGAGGCGGCAGCACCCTCTGGAGGACCAGCCTGTATCCCTGGGACACCCATGCACGTCCACGGATAGTGGAACTCTCCTCAGCAGAAATGTTGGGGGAAAAGACATGTGAATGGAACAGATGAAAGCAGAAACTTCACACCCCCGCCCCCTCCCCACCCTTCCTTTCCATCTTATTTTGAGCCCTTATTACATTAAAACTGTTTTTAAAAATAGTGTCAAATGCTGCATTGTAATTCAACTTTACAGCAAGAACATTTACTGTAAATATAAAGTTTGTTTTGGTTGGGATCCATAACAAGTTTACTCTCCTGTTTCCTCCAATGTCCCTTATCTCTCCCCCCCCCCCCCAACCTCCACCTACTGTCACACTTTTTTTTGGTTTATAATGTGCTTTGTGTAAAGTGTACTAAAAAGATGTGTGTCTGATAATGTGAGCAGTCTTGTGATTGCTGATCCTCCTATTAAATATTTCCTGTGACCAGTTTTAAGATGCCTACTGTACAATGTTTGTAAAAAGTGTTGCTGTGTTGCATGTTAATCTTGTTCTTTTTTTGTATGTCTCCCTTCCCAATAGGTGGTACAGGTATTTTTGTGTCATGAATTCTTTTCATCCTCCATTCAAATTCTTGCATAAATTGTGTTTATCACCATACATGTATTAAATTTGTTTTTTACGGGGCAAAGGGTACAGCATATACTTCAAATAATTTGTATTTAATTGGCACTTATTAAGTTGGTATCCTTTATATTATTTTGTAGTTCTTGCTACTTTCGAATGTAAAATGTTTCTCCACCAGTCACATTCCTGCCTTATTGGGGTGATTGACCTTCATTATAACCTGTAGTTTGAACCATATCCTTTTTATTTTGCCTTTGCACTTCCTCCCATTTCACCTTAACCCACATACATGTTGATTGGGGCAATGAACTTGGAACACTTTTTTGCACCAAAGTTAAAGTTAAATCTAGACAAAAGAAAACACACATTACCCCAGTTTTGTGGAAAGAAAATGAAAGTTTAATCACTTTGCAATCTGGAACCACAAATGAAATACTGGCTCATTATGCCACCTCCTTATAATATTGCCTCACCTCCCCTTATTGCACACGAACCAAAGATTATTGTAACTGTTCTTCAGTAAAACTTTTTCTTGATGAAATGGTATGGTGCTAAATGCATAATCAGTTAATTGAATTTCAGATTGGTTCTGGGGCTCTCATCTCTCTTAATAGTCTATTGCTGGCTTTCTGCACAACTGAAAGGCTGTTCAGTTAAAACTGCATGACCTTGGGTGTCTCAATACAGATGCCAGGACACTATAGCTCAAGGCAATTGCATTTAGAAACAAATGTTATCGGTGGAGACCTATTGCAGACTGCTCTTTAGTTCGCAGCTCACTCGCTCTAATTGCCCCAGTACTGGGAGAGGAAAGATCTGATCCAGCCCCCACATCCTGTGTACCCACAAGTGTAAGTTGAAGAATGGGTATGGGGGTAGCAGTGTATCTGCCAGCATTCTGCTCTCTGCAACTGGCTACAAGGGAGAGAAAATAAATGTCATTGTTTATTTTCCCCATGCAGCAAAGATGAACTTCCCAACAATAAAAATACTTGCACGTTGTCTATGTTGAATTCACCTGAGACTGTGTATTGAGCAGATGGTCACCTCTGTTTGAACTCTTAACACAAAGCCATTAATGTAGGAATGGCATTAACATCAACTACATCCTGTGGCACCAGAATCACGACTGCTGTGGAACTGTTTGCTACCTTGCTCCGTTTTGGAACCTGAATCTTTGCAAGCCTGTAGAATCACAGCAACCTGCTGGGATGAAGTCTAGTCACACCTTGTTTGACTTTGAATGCTGATAAATAACTGTTGGCCCACAGGGTTCAGACCCAACTACTCCTTGTTCAGGTGAAAAACGCTCCATTCTGCTGTGAGTAGTTCTGTAATTCAAGCAGAATTCTGGCAGCTATTTGGACCAATTAACATTTGATAGATTTGTTTGTTCAACATCTCAATCTAGTTTCTCCACGATGTTTAGATTTTTGACATTAATTCATTTATTTTTATTATGATCTGATTGGCATTTCTCAGTAAGCTGTGGAGAATTTAAAAATCCATAATCCAATAAATAAATGTTCTCAAATATAAAAAGGCTTCAAAAGCTGCTCATAAGTTTATTTTCAAAATCTAAATCTGTATTGAGACACCTTTCAGGATCCGCAACATCTCGAGAAATTGCAAAGTGATACCATTATATCTTATGCAGTATTATTCATGAACAGAACCTTAAGTTATTTTGCTTGTCAATGTGAGTCTGCATATAAACAATATGCAGTGATGCTGTGGAAATATCTACACAATACCTGAAATTTAGGGCAACATTACTTTTTTTGTGCTGTCAATTGGCCATCGTAATTGGGCAGGGAAGCCGTTTGCCTTCTGGTTTGGCCATTGGTGTTTTGTGTGGGGTTTTATTGCAGGCAATCCCTTCGTTTCCAATGTTTACATAAGCCAATTGTGTTTACCGCATTGTGTAAAGCTGGCATTTCCCTCGAACTAACCAATGGAAAGAGCACCACAGGTTAATAATCATATAGAGCCTGATTTACAATTAGGCATTGGATTGGTACATTGCAGGAGAGGAATGAGACTTGTGACTAGGCTCAGAAAGTGTCACCCTACAGCCTACTTTGCCTCTTCTTTTCCCCCATTAACTCCTGACTCTTATCTCTGCAGTTACAATGCCTTCTACAATAATATTTTGCAATCTTCTCAAGGATATCAATTGCCACCTTCGGAAAGCACCCCAGAAAAGGTGTAAACATAAACATTTTCATTAGAGCAAAAGAAATAACAGGCACAGGCCATTTGGCTCCTTGAGTCTGCTTTGTCATTCAGTAAGATTATGACGGATCTAATCTAATCTTGACCTTGACTCTATTTTCTTGTTTTAAGTCTTGATTTCCCCACTAGTCCAAAATCTGCCGATCTCAATTTGAATGTATGCAACGACGCAGCCTCCGCCGCTGCCCTGAATAAAGAATTTTCAAAGAATTTGAAGCGTGCTGAGGGAAGAAGTTTCTCAACTTCTCTTTAAATGTGGTCATTCAACCTATGTATGTCCACGAAGGAAAACTTCCTCCCAACACATACCTGTCAAGCCTCTCAAATGTCATGTTTCAATCTAGTTCTTCTAAAAGCGAATGTTTGTCCAACCTGAACAATCATTCTACATAAGATAGCCCTATGGTCCCAGCAATCAACACAATGACCCTTCTCTGCAATGCAAGTATATATCCCTCAGTAAGAAATACCACTGTACTGCTGTAGCAGGACTTCCCTACCTTTGTGCTCTTCCCCACTATTCTATTTGTCTTCCTAATAAGTTGCTACATCTGCATGCTAACTTTCTATTTAATTGCGAAGACACCCAGTTCCCTCTCCAGCAATAGTTCTCGCTAAGTTCGCTTTTATATTAAAGAAGATAACCTTGCATTTCCCCCACCATTTGCCACATATAACCTATTCACAAGATAAATACAAAATGCTGAATTAACTCAGCGGGACAGGCAGCATCTCTGAAGAGAAGAACGGGCAGCGTCTTGGTCTATTCACAGCTCTGAGATCTCTCTTGTCCTTTGCATGACTTGCTTTGTGCCAATATTTGCGTCACCAGAATATTTTCCCAGAGTAAGCTTGGTCCCTTCATGCACCATTACTGTAGACTGTAAATCATTGAGGCTGTAGCACTGATCCCAGCAACATCCAACTAGTTGTAGAGAATGATAACACGACTATAAAAATGTTAAAAACCCATGTTTTAGACCCTCATTTTTGGAGTTGCATTACTGTCCAATGTAAAAACTCCCTGTCCAATCAGCCGTGATTTAATTGAATGGTGGAATGGAGTTAAAGGGCCTATGTTGATGCCTCACTGATTATGGAACCCAAGATCCTTCAGACATTAACAAAAGTTCAGCATGTAGTCAGTTTGAAGATCATTTGGGATTCCTCCTCATCCTTTCATTTGCAGTCTAAAGAGAAACACCCTTTCATTAAATTGTTAATCAGACTCGTATCCTGCAATTTGCTGGATGATCCCATAAGAATTACACTGCAAAATGTTTAAAGTTCTGGCTATACACGCCTTCACATTTGTAAAATGTACTGTGTTCACACTGATCCAAATGTGCAGTTCCACTGATGGCAGCTCACTCCTACCTTCGAATGGTTCACACGAGGATGTTTCAGGTGGGGAGACAGAAATCCATCTGAATTTGGAAATTCCCAGAATAGATTAAATTTCAGTGTTGAACTTTTAAGAACAAAATTATTTTTGACAAAACATTATTTTTATCTGAAACTGTCCTGTCGCGTATAAACTACCCATGCTGTTTTGTTCTGAAATTGCTCCTTTGATGGGGAGAACTTGGCCCTCCATTGTTAATATGCAGACTCAAGTCCTTTTGATTCTGATGCTGAGATTAACGACTACCAAATTGTCACAGCCTCATTGCTACTGGGATGAGAGCAGTTTCCCCTTTTGAATGCTGTTCTTTACTGCATGGATTGAGCTTGTGCTGGTTTTGATGGCTTTGCTTTTAGTTACTAATGCCCAGTTGTTTTCCCTCCCCCGTGGTGTATGGTACTGGGGTTATATCATAGCTCTTCATACAGATACAGCAACGGGACTACTGATTCGAAGCATTCATTTGGTAACGCAGAGATTGAACTCCCAGTGGAGACAAGATATGAGCATCTCACTGGCAGCACTTGAATTACTCTCTGGGCTGGCCAAGGTATTGTAACATTAACATTTCTTGCAATGTGCACAATGTATTTAAATGTGTAAACAGTTGGTTTTGAAGTTTCAACAATGATTCACAGACTGACTGAATCTGGACTATTTTGGCCTCGTCCATTAAACATTTTGCTATCAAGGTTTTCTGTGTTCAAGCAGCCTGCTCCCGGTGCCTCTACTGGAAAAGCTGAAATAAAACTAAAATGCTGGAAATGAACCAATTTTAAGTAAAGTTGAAATAAAACACAACACTGGAAAGATCACCAGTAAGGCAGCATCCATGGAGCAAGGAAAACAGGCCAAGGTTCCTTAGAAATTGCAACATCATGCTGGAATAAAGAGTTCAATGAGGTGGTACTTGTGGTATTTTGTTGGTTAAGTTCCTTCACGTCCTTGGTCAGATAAGTTTCCATTGGATAGCAATAACTAATGAAACCGGTACTATTTGGCAAATGCATGAAGGTATTGCAGGATAGACTGAGCGAGCGCACTCAAGTGCTGAAAGACAAGAACCTCGACAGAGGACTGTGAACTAGGGAAGTTTTTTCTTCCTCTCCTCAATTTCATTCCCTACATTAGAAAAAAAAAAACAGACTGGGTACAAAAGATAAAGGCATGGCTTGGTGCCATTGCCATGCAGTGTTAACACTGGACATATGTGTCCCCTTTAAAACCAACCAATTTAAATTCCTACACTCACCGTTGAATTTAAGATATCTTACACAAACTGTTTTTGTTTTATGGATACCTTGGTATCTTGATCTGAACTTTAGAGCACGATGCTAGGTTACTGAAGATATTGCTGGCCGATCAAAATAAGAAACAGTAATTGGAACTGGGAAAACCACCAGCAGTTTGCTTCATTCTTGAACTTGCAGTGGCTCACCTTACATAATGCAAACCCGACGTGATCAAGAGCTGCTTTCACCTATGTTAGCCACAAATGTTCACCCACTCCCCAAACATTTAAATGAGCCTTGCTCTAATTATAAAATGCTCAGATTGTAATAGTTCCCACAACACTTCCTGAAGGTCAGTTCAACAGCATGCTGGGAGTATGAATTGGTGCAGGCGGCTTTGCACAGCTGCACGCAATTCGCAGGGTAACTGCATGTTGCATGTAAAGACGCCTTTGTATAATGTAGAGTGGGTTGCATGTGATATTTTTAGTTTTCTAGGAACTTGAACCCATGTGTGTTATTTGTGCGAGTTTGCTAACTTTTTGTGGTTTATTTCAGTATGACCTCTGCAGGTGCACAACTGAGAAGTGTTTGACAGTTCTAGTGGTCAATTATTTGATGTTTTTAAGACTAGCACACCACCACTCAATGTCAGGCCAGCAACTGAAAACAAACAGATTGGTGTCCATGCGACCATACAATTGAAATCCAGTCCAGAGACTCTGGGAGGTTTTGTGGCCTTTCATGTCAATAGTGAGCTCTGAACTGCACGTCTGCGGTAATCTGCTGACTTGATGGCCAAAGCTGCAACTGTGGAGCTAAAACTTAACGTTTCACTACACGTTTAAAAGGATTTAGATAGGTACATAGTTAGGAAAGTTTCATAGGGATCTCGGCCAAACATGGGCAAATGGAACTGGCTTAGGAAGGCACCTTGGTTGGCATGATAGGTTGGGCTGAAGGGCTGTATAACATTCTAACTCTAAGCTTCAGCGGTGTCATTTCCACCACCCTTCTTGCCTTCCATTTCAGTGGAGCATCCAGAATAGTTACTAACTCTTTGCTTTGTAAAACAGGTGAAGGTGAGTGTGGACTCGTCAGACCGCAAGCGTGCGGTCAGTTCTGTGTGCAGCTACATAGTTTACCAGTGTAGCCGGCCTGCTCCGTTTCATTCCCGAGACCTGCACTCCATGATCGTGGCAGCCTTCCAGTGTCTCTGCGTCTGGCTTACAGAACATCCAGACATGCTCAACGAAAAGGTACTTTTGACATCGAGCGTGAAAGACCTATTACCTTAATTGTTTGGTAACATTTTGCACTCTCAGGTCAGGTCGGGGGGGAGTTCCCCCCCGCCACGGGTACCACGTAATCCCGTGCTACCTGCTCCATGGTTGGATAGTCGGCGACTAAACCGTCTTCCCCCGCCTGGTTTTCCAGGTGAGGAGGGGGCTGTGGGCCCCCAGCAGGACCAAACACAAGACCTGTCAAAGGGCAGATGAGCTTCTAGTGAGCCAACAGCCATCCATACTTCAGTAGAAGTTGCGCTCACTGTCATACATAGCATTGTAAGGAATGATGATAAAGCACACACACCAAAATCCTATACTTCCAGCGGCGGAAGTCCGCAGTAACTGGAGGACAGGTGTGTGGTGCGTCCGTCACCGTTCCCGTCAGAAACCAGCACCACTGCGTCCCTAATGTTTAAACGATGAATGAAAGAATGAATGCACTGTAGATGTGTTCTGTTGCATTTCCTTGACTCTGCCATTTAATATCAATTGGAAATAGTGGTGTTGGTGGCCGGCAAGAAGCAGTTTTGAGAGCTGATGTGTCTTACACCTGCTCTTAATTCATGTCTTCTGATTCAGAAAGAGCGTAATCAAAATTCCTGGCTCAAAGCTGTTTACTTGCTGGATCAAGCGGCGGAAGTATTGTTGCATGACTTGAACTTGAGTGGAGCTTGCTGTCTACTTCAGTCTAACGTCCTGTCTGCTTTCACAGGACTGCCTAATTGAGGTTCTGGAGATTGTAGAGTTGGGCATCTCAGGAAGCAAGTCAAAAACCAGTGATCAGGAGGTACGATACAAGGGAGACAAGGAGCTGAACCCTGCATCAATGCGAGTGAAGGATGCTGCAGAGGCCACACTTACTTGGTAAGAGGCAGAACTAACAGTTAACCTAGATTTCCTTCAATTTACCACACAAATTCCCATAACAACTTAACTAGCTTTGGAGGCTAAGAGCTAAAGCAAAAGGTTGTGCAAAAATGCATAGTTACGAACATTATTAGTTATGCTCCCTTGGTGGAGTTGGTAAAATCTGGTAAATATGAACTTTGTTCACTCTACTGCTTGATGTAGAATTATATACACAGGAAACCTGCTTTGCACGTGGCTTTTTTTTTCCAAATATGTACATTGGCTGTTATACTTGTTAATTCTCCTCCTCGCCAGTATAATGCAGTTGCTTGGAGCATTCCCCTCTCCCAGTGGGCCTGCCTCACCGTGCAGTCTTCTGAATGAAGAGACACTGATCAAATACTCCAGGCTGACTTCAACCAGCAAGAACCACTTCCGATACTTTGTCTTGGACAACAGCATCATCTTGGCAATGCTGGAACAACCCCTGGGCAATGACCAGAGTGAGTACTAAATCTCTCGGGTCAAGTAATATTTGTGTTTATTTTGGGGTGGGAGCCAGAGGAGGAAGACGGGTTTCATCAAAGTTGATCAAGAAACAAAGTTTAAAGACTCAGTGAACCTAGCCCTGTACTACTATTCTTTGCATCCCAGCACTACTGCAAATTTTTCCTTTCAGACAATACACAACGTGCTAGAGAAACTCTGTGCTGGAGTAACTCAGCGGATCAGGCAGCATCTCTGGTGACAATGTAGAGGTGACGTTTCGGGTCAGGGTCCTTCAACCTGAAAAAGGGTGCCGACCCGAAACATCATCCATCCTGTTTCTCCAGAGATGCTGCCTGACTCGCTGAGTTACTCCAACACTCTGTGTCTATCCTTCCCCGATGTAGGTGTTCCTGGATGTGAATGCAGGGGATGGGGTTATTTTTTAAAATGCTGTTAAACATTGCAAATTTAAGCTGCGTTTCAGGCCTTTGGAAGTATTCTGTCTGCTTTTCCACCAGATCCTTGCCCCTCGGTCACTGTGCTTCTCCGGGGGATGTCTGGGAGGCATGCGTGGACCATGCAACTTCACCACCAGCCAAGGGGGTCGCGAGCAAACCAGAAGGTTGGAATTCATTGCCCTCCCTGCTCTATTATCCAAAGTAACAACGTCTAATTCTAGTAGCAACTTTGTCCAATAAATATTAATTAATATGAGAACTTTAATTTATGATGGAAACGCACAACAAATAAGTAGGTCAACAGGTATTAAACTTTTTAAAGCTTCACATGGTTGAATCACTGCGGGGCAATAGGGAACATGTTGGAGAATGTATGCTGGAGCTGCCAACAAACACCAGCACATCCCCAACAGAGACATTCCATCAAGTAAGAGGTGCCTGCAGTATTTTTCACTTCCTGCTTGAATAGGTTTTTTTAACACTGCCATTGTAGCTGTGCTTTCACGTACTGATAGAAAGTGCTCAGAATAGTTGGTCATTCAACATCTGGAGTTGGGACTTTGATTATGTTAAGCTAGAGCTGTTTACATCCCGGGCTGTTCAGCTTGACGCACAAGCTGAATAGTCGACATCAAGGCAACAAGGTGTGGCGTCAAGGAGCCTTACTAAATTAATGGCAGTGGGAATGCAGAAAGTGTCAAGTGAAGAGACGGCTGGGATTGTTGGAGATCAGTCTCCATGGTCTTGTGATATTGCTTTATGTGTTCCCCAGAACAGTGTCGTATGTCCAAGTATCTTCAACCTGTCTTGCATCTTGAGGTCAGAATGTTCACTGCACAAGGTTCAGTTCTATTTCCAATTGTTTAGGTAATTAAATTGTCCATCCCTTGAAGCAACAAGATCTGGGCAACACTCTGTTATGGGTCAATACGTAGCAAGTACAATTGATATTGCACAAGTGCATGAGAGACCCTAGCCACTTCTTGAACTTAACGACATTACTATCTTGGAAGGTTCCCCCACCCCCCCCCCCCTACCCCTTCAACATTTTAGGGATATACATGAACCAGAAACGTGGATATTATGGCTGCAAGTGCTAGTTGTGTGAGAGTGACCTGGCTCCTGACTCTTCAGCATTAATAAATCATAAAACAGCAGCGTTTGCTCCAGGTAACGCATATTCCACTTGTTAAAGCTGACCTTAGCATTCCGGCTCTCCATAAGATTCTGACTGATGAGGTAAGGATGCAAATGGGGACTTGGCAGATGTGTTAAATAATCACTAAATGTTTCCATAAAGTGTTGCACATGCCTGTTAAACATCAAATGTCTGTCACAAAAAGCTGGAGTAACTCAGTGGGACAGGCAACATCTCTGGAGAGAAGGAATGAGTGACGATTCAGGTCGAGACCCTTCTTCGTCTTGCTCCTAGGGCACACTGCCAGTAGTTTTACCAGGAGGACTATTGTACTCCAAGAAAGCAGGAGATCTGGAGATGAGTAATAATCCCTGTCCTTTCCAGAAACAACACACACTGAGCACCTGAAGAAAGTTCAGAGCAAATCACACAATGTTAAAGCCCATGATGTATTTTTTATTGTTTTAAATATCTGTTTAGAGTGCAATGGAAAATGCCTTCTCATGGCAAAGTGTTCTGTGCTAAAAGAATGCCTTATGCAAAGAATATTCTTTAGTTATTCTGAAGGAAGCGGAGTATATGTAAATGTCATTTCCGGGTGCTGTGGGCAATGCGAAATTCAGCCACTTGGTCTGGGTTAACTTTAAGTGCCTGCTGATTTAGCAGTTCCCAACCATAATTGACCACATCCTTCCTGGCAGAGAGGTCTAATCACCCTCCGCCCTGCTCCTGGTAATTTGCCAGTATTCACTGCTGGAAAGTGGACATGGAAGGTATATCGGGGCCTTGACTGTTTAACACCACACCGCCTAATAGCAGTTTGGCATTTTTAAGTGTAGCCACACCCCAGCAGGATTTAGGACCAG
This sequence comes from Amblyraja radiata, assembly GCF_010909765.2. Taxonomy (NCBI): domain Eukaryota; kingdom Metazoa; phylum Chordata; class Chondrichthyes; order Rajiformes; family Rajidae; genus Amblyraja; species Amblyraja radiata. The sequence goes on along the minus strand of NC_045978.1, from coordinate 40,558,616 downwards.
CAGGGGGGAGGGTTGGGGTGGTGTGCAGGGGGATGGTCATGAGAAAGATGTGCTGTAACATAACTTCAATATCATCCACAGGCATTTGTCCCTGAGCCACACCCTCCTCCAAAGGGTAACATGGGGATCAAGTACAATGTGAAACATCGGCCTTTCCCTGAGGAAGTGGACAAAATTCCATTTGTGAAAGCTGACCTTAGCATCCCAGATCTCCACGAGATTGTGACTGATCAGGTATGGTGCAAATAGAGGCTGGGCAGATGCATTAAACACTCACTAAATGTTTCCACAAAATGTCACACGTTCACTACATCAGCAACCCATCGGCATCCTGCAGTTCTAGGGGAGCCAAGTATAGTCTACACACAAAACGTTTATGAATTCTTGAAGCAGTCATGTTGTGTGCTAAAATTAAAGTACTCACCAGTTTAAAAGTATTGACTTGCAGAAAGTTCTTCTGTGTACTCTTTTAAACGTTAGAGTTTATATTTGCTTCTGGATGGGAAAACTGTTCAGTTATTTTAAATCCTGCAATAATTTGGCCAAAAAATGAGGATTTCTTATTGCTTTGAAGAATTTAAAAATGAATGTGTACTTTAGTCATCTGCTGAGCTGATATGGAGGAGCACGATCCTAAGTCAGAGCAGTGAAACAGTGCTGCCATCGTGTGTCAGCAACTAGTAGAACATGGCAGTGTTCCACACTGTTCACACTGTAACAATATTCATCTCAACAAGCTCCTCGCATCTCTGGAGTTCATCAGTTCCACATCCACGGGTTGTGTTTAACGTTTACTTAAAGTCAGCCAACAAAACAGAAAAACACAATGATTTGGGTGATGTTGACAGCCACATTTATTGCCCACCCTTGGGGATTGATTATTGATGTCACTCAGCTCACAGGCTGTTTCAGGGTATTGGGGCAGTCATTTTATTTAGACCAAGGTTGTCTCGACCAAACTGAATATTTATGGGAAAGTACCCGCCCAAAGGAAATTGTGAATGAGGAGGAGTAATCTTCATTCACAACCCGTCTACTCTCTTGTAATTATCTCGGGTGTGTGTCACAGATTATCAAATACATGAAATTCAGTTTCACAACTGGGTTACTGGTTCCCAAACTAGAATGACTAAAGTGTGAAAGGAGCCCACACCAGCTCTCACTATTCCAGTCAATCCCATCCCACCCCACCCCCTGTTTCCTCCCTGCAGCATTTACCCAGTTCCCTTGTGAATTGCAACTGCTTCCATCACCCATTCAAGCAGTGAATTCCATGTGTTAGGGTATTCCATTGCAGCATCAGGCTCTCCCACATGGCTTTCATCATTTCAAAGAGAGCATTCCTTCAGCAACTCCCTGGTTTACTCCTCCACCTCCACCAACCACTCCCCGGCTTAGTGTACTTTCCTATGCAACCCTTTTATTTCATCCCATAATCCAGGGAGCCAAGCAGTCCTTGCCAGTGAAACAGCAATTCACTTGCACTTCTTTTAGTTTACATGTTGCTCCATTAAAGTGGAGAAAACTAATGCTGATTGGGGGGCCGCTTTGCAGGACACAATCCTTGGTCTCAGGGATAACCCACCCAGAGAATGATATGAATCCTCCATTCCACTTCCACTCTGATCTTGTCTGCCTCCCTGCATGATTCCAATGAAACTATAGGTAAGCTCAACAAACAGCACCTTGCCTTCTAATAAGCAGAGTTGTAGTTCTCGGGAGTCCAGTATTGATAACCAGTCTTTCCTATTTCTGTTGAACTGAACTGGTCCATTTCTGCTATAAAACCACTCACCTAACATGCACACAGTTTTTCTCTCCCCACAGATGCTGAGTGATCTGCAGAGTATTGCAGCATTTTCTCTAATTTTAGCTCTTCAGAAATTGCAGTGCATGCGTCTCTCAGTTCCTGCACGCTGCGTTTTCTTTTCTCTATCTGCCCTCATTCATTTCCTCTATCTATACTCCTCCAGACAATCCACGATGATTCAGGAGAATTCATTCCCCTCTCATAGACGGCACCCAACACCATTATATCACGAGGTCTCCACCCTATCATAGGCATTCCCTTTATTCTATCCACCCCTCCTCTGTCTGCAACATGGATTGTACAATACTGAACTGTAATTAAACTTTTACAGATGGAAGTTCAACACGAGAAGCTGAAGAAGTTGATGGCCAATCAAATTCTCTATGAAAATGCGTTGGAAAAGAACAGTGAGGAGAGACTGTCGAAAACAATATTCCCTGATCCAGATACGGAGTGTTCTCCCCCTCCTCCAGCCCAGGAGTTCCAGACCGCTCGCCTTCTGCTCTCACACTTTGGCTTCCTTTCTCTGGAAGCCCTGAAGGTACAGAATTACTCCCCAGATCACTCCAAATTCTTCCGTTCGTGCTTTGTGTTCACAGCTACTTTTTTCCAGATGCACATTGTTTGGCTGCATGGTACAACAGATTCCACTTTGTATAACCATACTATAACTGAAGGCCATGGCTCCTAATATGGTCGTTCTCAATGATAAAATCATATCCTGTGGGATGGGGGGGGGGGAGGGCTGAGGCTGCCGAGGCAGATTTTCTTTGCATAGAATAACATTTTACTCAATAAATTGAAGAAATAGGAACGAGCAGGTCATTTAGCTCCTTTAATCTCATCGATATTAAAATAACAGCAGATCCAACATTCCTTACGTTCACTATCCTGTTATTTTCTAATAATTCCCTTGCTCATTTAAAAAAAAAAAAAGTTATCTACCACAGCTTTGAATAAATTCATGGATTCAGCCTCCACGCCTTTCTGAAAAATAATAATCCCAAATACACACTTCTTTGTGAAAAGAAATCTTCTTATCTTCTTAAATGATTCTCCCATTAGGCTGCAACCATTCCTTCTCATGCTAAGTTGCTCATGTGGAGAATATTCTCTGAGCATTTTCCAAAGCTAGGAGAATCTTAGCTTTCCTAATTCCTAATATTCTCCTAGCCCCCCAAAGATCTTAGTGTGTTCCAATAAGATTTCCTCTCATTATTATTAAATGCCAGTGAACACAGATCCGGACTGCCGTGGGAAAACCCTCCCGCCTGCACCAGCTCTGCAGCCACGTTCCTAAAAACACTCGTCGGCCCAAGAGGATTCGTACTTAACTAAATACTGCCCTTCAATACTCGTGTAGAAGTTGCCCTAACAATCCTGCACATCTTATTGATCTTTCCCATTAACCATCCCCTACAGTGTCCATTAATTTGCAATTGTATACGTCTCCGAGGAGATCACATGTGGAGTGTTCTGCAGTTCATAGTTGTTGGAGCAGAATTCAGTCATTCAGACCATCAAGTCTACTCTGCCATCCAATCTTTCCCTCTCAACCCCATTCTCCTGCCTTCTCCCCATAACCCTTGACACCTTACTAATCAAGAACCTATCAATCTCTACCATATATCCATTGAATTCCACAGATTCCCCAACCTCTGACTAAAGAAATTCCTCCTCTTCTCCTTTCTAAAATGGTAGCCTTTTTAATCTGCGGCTATGGCCTCTGGTCTGAGATCCTCCCACTGGTGGAAACATCTTCTCCACATCCACTCCATCCAGGCCTTTCACTATTCGGTAACTTTCAACGAGGTTCTCCCCTCATCCTTCTAAACTCTAGTGAGTTCAGGCCCAGTGCCGTCAAACGCTCATAAGATGTTAACCAAATCATCCCTGGGATCATTCTCGTAAACCTTCTCTAGACCCTCTCCCATGCAAGCACATCCATCCTCAGATATGGTGCCCAGAACTGCTCTCAATACTCCAATTGCTGTTTGACCAGTGCCTAATAAAGCCTCAGCATTACATCCCTGTTTTTGTATTCTAGCCCTCTTGAAATAAATACTAGCATTGCATTTTCCTTCCTTCCTACTTCTGGTTGTCCAGCCATAGGAAGGATGTCATTAAGCTAGAAAGGGTCAGAAAACATTCACAAGGGTATTACTGGAACTGGAGGGTTCAAGGTGAGGCTGGGACTGACTGTTTTCCCGAGTGTAAGAAGCTGAGGGGTGACCTTACAGAGCGACACACAATATTAACCGAGTATAGATAAAGATTTTTTTTCCAGAATAGGGGAGTCTAAAACTAGAGGGTACGGATTTAGGGTGAGAGGGGAAAGATTTAAAGGGGACGAGGGTATGTGGAATGAGCTGGAAACTGTTGAGACAGGTTTAGAGGCGTAAGGGCCAAACAGGCAAACGGTACTAGCTCAGGTAGACAACTAGGTGGGCATGGACGAATTGGGCAGAAGGGCCAGTTTCCATGTTATGTAACTCTGACAGTGTTTGTGCCTTTCCTCAGGAACCAGGCAACAGTCGTCTTCCTCCTCATCTTATTGCACTGGACTCCACTCTCGCTGGATTCTTTGATGATATCAGCTACTTGGACTTGCTGCCCTGCAGACCGTTCGAAACTGTCTTCATATTTTATATGAAACCCGGACAGAAAACCAGTCAAGAGGTAAAGATCTAAAATGGTGCCGGAAACATTGCGAATCCTGTACTGTCTCCGTATAGTCTACTATTCATACTCTCTTGTACTTAAGTATGATTGTGCCTATGTATAGTAAGATTTTTAGTGAACTCTGCAAAAAAAGAAATTCACTGTACCTATATGTGACGGTGAAGCATTATTGATCTTGACACTGTGTCCACTAAGTCAATTCATTATAAAGATCCTTAATTCTACCATAAGAAGTAGAGTAAAATGTAATTAATTGGAGAACAGTGAATCTTTGAATTTTTTTTTGTTAATTTACCACTCTGTTGTATGAGCAAGTGTCTTATTGAGTTATTCAGTTTCCTCACCAAGAGCTTGCTTATTCTTCATGTTGGCGTCAAAATAAACACTGAGCCAGGTTCTATCTACACTGACTCAGTCTTGCAGTATCCATTTGTAATAGGCACCCACACTTTCTCAGTATGTGGTGAGTGCTCATGCCTATTGTACCTCGACTAGGTCTTAGAACACAGGTGGTGATAATAAACTAACACCAAAATCAGTCACAGCTTGCGCTAATCGAGGAGGCAAGGGGTGAATGAGGTGGGGGGGGGGGGGGGGGGGTGGAGAGTGACGGGAATGAGAGCACTAGAAAGGAAATGGTTCTTCTGCAGAAGGACCAACAATACTGGAGGATGAGGTGAGTGGCTTATTGGTGGTTTTATTCCCTTACACTTGGCGGTCAACAAGTTCCTTAGAATCTCAGATGAAGGTCATGGAATAATATGCAGCTGCTGTCAGATGTAATTTGAAATGGCCAAATTACGTCTGATAATCTTGCTGTTTACTCTGTCTAGAGTATCTGGAATTAGGAAGGCGTGGTTTAGGGTAAGAAATATTGAGATGAGGAGGATGTGGAAGAATTTCTTACACTGGTTTATATATCTTTAAAACTCCCTTCAATGCAAGGTTGTACACACTTAATTATTGAGTATATTGGAGGCTGAGATGATAGATGTTTTGGACAGTCATGGAGCAGAGCGTATGGGGATGTCAGCAAGTAGGTTGAAATACAGGATAAGTTGTACTATTATGGAACAATGATGCAGGCGTGAGTGGTCGTTTGATAAACCCCTGCATTTATTTAATCTGTTTGAGATCTTTGCGTTGTGGTTTGTACCAATTATATTATGTATTGAGGCAAACATGAAGGATATGATTGTACCGTTGCGATTGTTTTTATTCTTGAAGATGCAATTGTTAGTTTTTTCCCGTTTTCATTTCGTCGTCATCATGTTGGTATACCCACTGTATACTGTAACCACTGTATCCACTGTGGGGGGATGATTTTTTTGTTTAATTGTAGTCCTGTAGGTCTGTGTCCAAGATGGCTGCCGTGAAGAGAGAGTGGACGCTGGCGCGCTTTGGCTGCCGCTGCTCTCTCTTCACATTGTGTTTTTGATTTTCTGTTTTTGGATTGAATTCTGTTTTTAATTTGTGTCTCTGTGATGTCTTTATTACTTGTTATATTCCGATTATATGTTTTTATTCCGATTACTATGTAAGGTGTCCTTGAGATGTCTGAAAGGCGCCCATTAAATAAAATTTATTATTATTATTATTATCCTATAACTTATAAATTTACAAAATAGTAAATGGACATCAATAATTTGTTTACAATTGCCGATGCATATCGATGTATCATTGGTGAAGATGGTGAGAGACAGAATTAGAGTAATTGAGTGATACATCGTGGAAACAGGCCCTTCGGCCCAACTTGCCCACACTGGCCAACATGTCCCATCTACACTAGTCCAACCTGCCCACACCATCCAACATGTCCCATCTACACTAGTCCAACCTGCCCACACCATCCAACATGTCCCATCTACACTAGTCCAACTTGCCCACACCATCCAACATGTCCCATCTACACTAGTCCAACTTGCCCACACCATCCAACATGTCCCATCTACACTAGTCCAACTTGCCCACACCATCCAACATGTCCCATCTACACTAGTCCAACTTGCCCACACCATCCAACATGTCCCATCTACACTAGTCCAACTTGCCCACACCATCCAACATGTCCCATCTACACTAGTCCAACCTGCCCACACCATCCAACATGTCCCATCTACACTAGTCCAACTTGCCCACACCATCCAACATGTCCCATCTACACTAGTCCAACTTGCCCACACCATCCAACATGTCCCATCTACACTAGTCCAACCTGCCCACACCATCCAACATGTCCCATCTACACTAGTCCAACTTGCCCACACCATCCAACATGTCCCATCTACACTAGTCCAACTTGCCCACACCATCCAACATGTCCCATCTACACTAGTCCAACCTGCCCACACCATCCAACATGTCCCATCTACACTAGTCCAACCTGCCCACACCATCCAACATGTCCCATCTACACTAGTCCAACTTGCCCACACCATCCAACATGTCCCATCTACACTAGTCCAACCTGCCCACACCATCCAACATGTCCCATCTACACTAGTCCAACTTGCCCACACCATCCAACATGTCCCATCTACACTAGTCCAACCTGCCCACACCATCCAACATGTCCCATCTACACTAGTCCAACCTGCCCACACCATCCAACATGTCCCATCTACACTAGTCCAACCTGCCCACACCATCCAACATGTCCCATCTACACTAGTCCAACTTGCCCACACCATCCAACATGTCCCATCTACACTAGTCCAACCTGCCCACACCATCCAACATGTCCCATCTACACTAGTCCAACCTGCCCACACCATCCAACATGTCCCATCTACACTAGTCCAACTTGCCCACACCATCCAACATGTCCCATCTACACTAGTCCAACTTGCCCACACCATCCAACATGTCCCATCTACACTAGTCCAACTTGCCCACACCATCCAACATGTCCCATCTACACTAGTCCAACCTGCCCACACCATCCAACATGTCCCATCTACACTAGTCCAACTTGCCCACACCATCCAACATGTCCCATCTACACTAGTCCAACCTGCCCACACCATCCAACATGTCCCATCTACACTAGTCCAACCTGCCCACACCATCCAACATGTCCCATCTACACTAGTCCAACTTGCCCACACCATCCAACATGTCCCATCTACACTAGTCCAACCTGCCCACACCATCCAACATGTCCCATCTACACTAGTCCAACCTGCCCACACCATCCAACATGTCCCATCTACACTAGTCCAACCTGCCCACATTTGATCTATATCCCTCCAAACCTGTCCTATCTATGTACCTGTGTTCAAGAAGGAACTGCAGATGCTGGAAGATCGAAGGTACACAAAAATGCTGGAGAAACTCAGCGGGTGCAGCAGCATCTATGGAGCGAAGGAAATAGGAGACGTTTCGGGCCAAAACCCTTCTTCAGACTGATGGGGGGTGGGGGGGAGAAGGAAGGAAAAAGGGAGGAGGAGGAGCCCGAGGGCGGGGGGATGGGAGGAGACAGCTCGAGGGTTAAGGAAGGGGAGGAGACAGCAAGGGCTAGCAAAATTGGGAGAATTCAATGTTCAGTCCTATCCATGTACCTGTCTGTTTCTTAAATATTTTGCCCTTTACCTTAAACCTATATCCTCTGGTCCTCGATTCACCTTCTCTGGGCAAGAGACTGTGCATCTACTCGATCTATTCCTCTTATGATTTTATACACCTCTACAAGATCACCTCTCATCCTCCTGCAATCCACAAAATAGAGTCCCAGCCTACTCAACCTCTCCTTACCGCTCAGACCCTCCAGTCCAGACACCATCCTCGTAAATCTTTTCTGTACCCTTTCCAGCTTGACAACATCTTTCCTATAACATGGTGCCCAGAACTGAACACAATACTAGTCTGAAGAATGGTCTCAACCCAAAACATCACCCATTCCTTAACTCCAGAGATGCTGCCTGTCCCGCCGAGTTACTCCAGCTTATTGTGTCTATCTTCGGTTTAAACCAGCATCTATAGTTCCATCCTACACAATACTCTAAATGCAGTCTCACCAACGTCTTGTACAACCGCAACATGACCTCCCAAATTCTATACTCAATACTCTGGCTGATTAAGGCCAATGTGCCAAAAGCCTTTCTGACCACCCTATCTCCCTGTGACTCCACCTTCATGGAACCATGCACTTGTACTCCTAGATCCCTCTGCTCTACAACACTCCCCAGAACCCTGCCATTCACTGTGTAGGTCCTGCCCATGTTAGATGTCCCAAAATGCCTCGTACTTCTCTGTTTAAAATTCCATCAACCATTCCTCCGTCCACCTGGCCAATCGATGAAGATCCTGCTGCAATTTTTCATAGCCATCTTCACTATCTACAAAACCACCCACATTTGTATCTTCAGCAAACTTGCTAATCTTGCCATGTATGTTCTCATCCAAATCAATGATGTAGATAACAAACAAAAAGTATCAGTCCCAGCACCGAACCCTGAGGCACAAGACTAGTCACAGGCCTCCAGTCCAAGAAGCAACCTTCCATCATCACCCTCTGCTTCCTTCCAAGAAGCCAATTTTCTATCCATTCAGCTATCTCTCCTTGGATCCCATGCGATCTAACCTTCCAGAGCAGCCTACCGTGAGGAACCTTGTCAAATGCTTTGCTGAAGACAATATATCTACAACTCTGCCCTCATCAACCTTTTTGGTCTCATCTTCAAAAAACTTCCCTCGTACAAAACCATGCAAACTATCCATAATCAGCCCTTGTCCATCCAAATGCCTGTATATCCTATGCCTCACAATATTCTCTAGTAACTTTCTGACTATAGATGTTAAGCTCACTGGCCTATAGTTGCCAGCATTTCCCTTACAGCTCTTCTTGAATAGAGACACCACATTTGCCACCCTCCAGTCTTCTGGCACCGCTCCTGTATTTAAAGACGACTCGTAAATTTTAAACAGGGCTCCCGCAATTTCCTCTAGTTTCCAGCAATATCCTCAGATACAGCACCCTCCATAATGTTTGGAACAAAGACCCACCATTTATTTATTTGCCTCTGTACTCCACAATTTGAGATTTGTAATAGAAAAAATCACATGTGGTTAAAGTGCCCATTGTCAGATTTTATTAAAGGCCATTTTTATACATTTTGGTTTCACCATGTAGAAATTACAGCTCTGTTTATACATAGTCCCCCCCCCCCCCATTTCAGGGCACCATAATATTTGGGACACATGGCTTCACAGGTGTTTGTAATTGCTCAGGTGTGTTTAATTGCCTCCTTAATGCAGGTATAAGAGAGCTCTCAGCACCTAGTCTTTCCTCCAGTCTTTCCATCACCTTTGGAAACTTTTATTGCTGTTTTATCAACATGAGGACCAAAGTTGTGCCAATGAAAGTCAAAGAAGCCATTATGAGACTGAGAAACAAGAATAAAACTGTTAGAGAGATATCAGCCAAACCTTAGGCTTACCAAAATCAACTGTTTGGAACATCATTAAGTAGAAAGAGAGCACTGGTGAGCTTACTAATCGCAAAGGGACTGGCAGGCCAAGGAAGACCTCCACAGCTGATGATAGAAGAATTCTCGCTATAATAAAGAAAAATCCCCAAACACCTGTCCGACAGATCAGATATACTCTTCAGGTGTGGATTTGTCAATGACCACTGTCCGCAGAAGACTTCATGAAGAGAAATACAGAGGCTACACTGCAAGATGCAAACCACTGGTTAGCCACAAAAATTGGATGGCCAGGTTACAGTTTGTCAAGAAGTACTTAAAAGCAATGACAGTTCTGGAGAAATCTCTTGCGGACAGATGAGACAAAGATTAACTTTTATATCAGAGTGATGGCAAGAGAATTAACTGCCCAAGAATCAAAGCATACCACCTCATCTGTGAAACACGGTGGTGGGGTGTTATGGCCTGGGCATGTATGGCTGCTGAAGGTACTGGCTCACTTATCGTCATTGATGATTCAACTGCTTATGGTAGTAGCATAATGAATTCTGAAGTGTATAGACACATCCTATCTGCTCAAGTTCAAATAAATGCCACAAAACTCATTGGCCGGTGGTTCATTCTACAGCAAGACAATGATCCCAAACATGCTGCTAAAGCAACAAAGCTTTATCCCCCACCTATCACTAGCCTCCGGTTGTGTAGCTACCCAATCCTTCTCCTGTTATTGCTAGCCTTTATGTTTTGTTTCATTGATCATTTCCTCGTAGACTCATTCTCTTTGTTTTTTCAGATTCTCAGGAATGTGGAATCCACCAGTAATGTGCAGTCTAATTTCCTGGAATTCCTCTTGTCGTTGGGATGGCCAGTAAATGTTGGAAAGCACCCGGGCTGGTCAGGCCACATCTCAACCAGCTGGCTCATTAATACAACTGGTGGCAGCGAAGGTAAAGAACAAAGTATGTTGGGGTAACAAGCGACTGCAGATGCTGGAATCTTGTGTAGAACACACAATGCTGGAGTAACTCAGCGGGTCAGGCAGCATCTCTTGAGGACATGGATAGGTAACGTTTCTGGTCGGAACATGACCCAAATTGTCACCCCTCCATGGTCTCCAGAGACGATGCCTGACCTGCTGAGTTACTCCAGCACTGTGTTCTAAACAATATGTGTTGATAAGGCAAAAGGAAATTGGGCAGTTGCTGGAAATGTGGCATTAAAAAACAATTGTATGGAGTAGATTTTACTTCGGAGTCACGTGAGTGACTACGTGAAGAAGGGCCGTCGGTCTGCGTGCGCGTCATTACGTCTGAACGCAACGCGCGACGGACTGGCAGAGGCACTGCGTCCTCCCAGGCCGTTAGGATGGGCAGGTAAGGAAAGTTGAATCACTTACCTGCGTTCTTTCGGGCTTGAAACATTTTGTAGTTTCAGGGCCCAGATGTCGAGGATACGGTCCGCGGGGAAGTCGGCTGCCGAAGACCGCAGCATTTCCCAGTAGCGGGCGACGGTGTTTCCCGACACAGCGCTGGCAGCTGAACCGGCAGGAGACTTGTTGCAGGAGGAGAGCTCCGTTGGTGGTCCTGCAGTACGAGAAAATCCACCCGCAAGTCAAACAACCCGTTGACTCAGAAGAGTCCGGGGAGGGAAAGGGATACCCTCCCTCAACGGAGAGCGTCTGAGGTCGACTCTCCCACATAGCAACTTTTGGAGAAGTTGCTCCAACAATGACCTGCTCTAAGGAGAGAGCTGTGTCAGCCCGGGCCTACAGCAGCAGGCAGTGCCGGGAGCCTCGCATAATGGGGCAACCCAATGTCTTCCCCATTGGAGGGGGAAGTACATATGGAAGAAACCACTCTGAATCAGAGTACAATAGCAGGGGGGGGGGGAACCTTCCCAGGGACAAGCAGAAGAAAGGAAGTAAGTAAGTCACTTTTACTTATATAGAACTGTTTAAGTTAACTTGCACCAAAGAGCTTTACATAAAATAAATAATAAGCACAAAAGAAAAGAAATACTTCTGCAATCATCCAGGTTCCACTGGGTGCTTCCCTGGATAGAGATCTAGAAAATGTCTCCTGCTCTGAGGAGAGGAGCATTCACGGTCAGTTTCAGTCTGACCCAAAGCAAGAATCTCATTTAGGCCCGCTGGAGGGGCCATGTCAGCGCAGGTATCCTCAGGGGCCTGCGGCAGCACCTGTTTTCAGGGCTACCTACAAATCTCACTCTCAATGGAGGGGAGTGTGAGTGATCAGTAGGTAACTGATCTCGAATTACAATACTATACAATACCATTTATTTGTCATTTGAACCTCGCATAACGTTCAAACGAAATTTGGTTTCGAGATCAGTAGGTAACTGATCTCGAATTAAAGTATGAACATACTGAAGCACATGCATATGGCCTCAAGAGACAGCAGTTGGCAGAATATCCGCACAAATGCCGGCAAGGGAACAGCACTATCAGGGTGACTTTGGAGAAACCAGCCGCCGAATCCTCTCTTCAGGTAAGACCAGAAGAAGGAAGCAAAAGCTGTCAGACCAATCAAGGTACCAACGACAAGCAAACTTCATCAGTAGGCGACAACACATCCCACACCTCCATAGGGGGTAAGCAGTTCACTGAAGCCGGTGGTAGCTTGAAAGCTGGGCACGGAAATATGATCAGAGTCGTCTTTCAAGGCAGACTCAGAATTATGGCCAGAATTGTCCGACAAGGCAGGCTCAGTATGATAAGGTTTTCAGACCAAGACCCAAGCAGAGGTCAAGAGAAACATGGAATCCACACTCCCTACCAGTCCAACTCCCAATCAAGGAGAGAAAAGGAACCCGCCTCAGGGGCCTTTGGGCTTAACACAAGACCACCGATAGTCATGGAGGTAGGTGGGTCTGGGTTTACTGAAACAAGGGATTGTGGACCAGTTACATGTTGGTAATTTTACTCTTGTGTTTTTGTTCAAAATGACAATAACATGAATTTCAGATCTGGTTTTAAAAAACAGATAACAACATGTGATTATTTTTTACTGCACAACATACATAGGTTCCAAGCAGACTTGGAACTCGGACCGGAATTGTCTTCAAGGCAGGCCCAGTATTTTGGGCAGGATTGCCTTCCAGGACAGGTGACAGATGGAGGATGTCACTTCATCCAGGTTTAACTCATTTGTGCAGTACAGACTTTTAGAAACAGCAATTTTTGTTATGGTCTAACAACTGTTTTATAGGAGCTTCCTATAAAATGGTCACATGGCATGCATCGACCTCAAAGATGCATACTATTCGGTGTCTATTCATTAAGAACAGGAGATATTTGAAGTTTAACTGGATGACATGGCTCTGCCAAATGGGTTGACATCAGCTCTTAGACTATTGACTAAACTACGGAAACCAATTCTGGGACTACAAAGGTCTCAAAAGCACATAGTAATGGCATATTTGGAGGACATTTTCATTTTTGGAGTCACCAAGAATTGGCAGAAGCATCAGTCAAGCAAACCAAAACCCTGTTTGAAAGAATTGGTTACCTCATCCATCCAGTTAAATCAAAATTGACACCTACAAGGGTAATTGATTACCTAGAATTTACTATCAAAAACAGTAAATATGTTGGTGACTTTGCCTAGGGGCAAACGACAATATTAATTAAGCCTGCAATGACCTGATAGTCAAATTCTAGCCATCTATCAGGCAAACAGCGAGTGTAATTGGCAAATAGTAGCTGCATTCCCAGCAGTACGGGCCTTTGCATTACCAGAACTTACAGCAAGCAAAGGAACGAACACTCAGATTACATGCAGGCCGAATTGGCAAACTATGGATTGCCAGCAGAGGCCATTGTTGAATAACTATGGTGGATAACGAATGGGAGACAGCTCAGGGAGATTTTGCTCGAAAGCCATCGAGGGTTCTTCAGACCTATGCAAGCGGCTAAGGATGGGGAGACACCAACACAGTCTAAAGCTGTGGGGGCAGATGGAATGAGCAGGAGTCTGTAATTCCCCAACACATGGAATCAATTACCCAGAATTGTTGGGGGCACAATATGGACTCAAGGTTCTCTGTAGCGATATGCAGATTGATAACACCACTGCGGTGGCATATATCAATTAACAAGGGTGGTGTAAAATCTGTATCTTACGACAGATTGTCGAACCTTATTTGGCACTAGTGTATCGAAAGGAATATTTGGGAAATCTACGAGGTAGATATAACACGGTGACAGATGCTGGATCACGAATGTTTAATAACAACACAGAATGGATGTTGAATCAGACAGTATTTAACAAAATAACTACACGATTTGGCATACCAGATGTTGATCCGTTTGCATCTAGACCAACCATTAGTTACCCAGATATGTGTCCTGCGAGTTGGATCCAGGAGCAAGGCAGTGAATGCTTTCTCCCTCAATTGGGGAGGAATGTTTATGTATGCTTTCCGCCAATTTGTCTCACAAACCGATGCTTGACAAAAATCAAGCAAGACTAAGCCACAGGCATATTGGTAGTGCCAGATTGGCCTACTCAAGCCTGGTCCCCAAAAATTTTGGGAATTATAGTCCAGCCAGTAATGGCTGTACCCAAGAGCAGGGACCTCCTAGTGAACCCAGTTACAGGGAGCAATCATCCACTACATGAACGTATAACTTGTTGGTCTGCAGATTCTGAGGAGGCCATTTCAAGGGAGGACTGTCCGAACAAATACAACACAGTTCGGATAACGGATGTCTTGGAGTTCCTATCAACTGTACTATGACTATAAACTAAGTTATAGTGCATCTATAGTGCCAGAGGCGCATTCTCCTCCAATCTGATGCCGGAAGCAGGGCACAGTTCGATAGGAACGCACCCCTTTACAACAAAATTCATGAAGGGAATTTACAATTTAAGACCTCCAAGGCCAAGGTACACTGACACATGGGATGTGAGCGTGGTACAAACCCTACTTTGACAGTGGGGACCGCCTATAACTAACCCTGAAGGTGGTATGCTGACAAAGAGTCCAGACACTGCAAAAGCTACGGTTGGACCACATGACCACCAATATGAACAACATAACATTCCTAATCAGGAACCTGATAAAACAGAGCAGGCCAGGAATGCCAGGGATGGAGATCCAGTTCTTGGCATATCCAGAGGACCAACGGTTGTGTGGGTGGTAACATACTAACACCACTATCTGAGAGTTACGGAGAACCTCAGAGGCTCAGAACAATCGGTCCTCATCAGCCATAAAAAAAACCACACCAAAAGGTGTTAACTCAAACCATCTCCAGATGGTCAAAAGAGGTATGGCGGTAGCAGGAGTAAACATTTATATGGTTAAATCTCACTCCACCAGGGCTACATCTACGTCGGCAGCAAGAGCTATGGATGTGCCCCTTGACGACATCCTAGTGGCTGCAAGATGGACGAATGAAATAACGGTCCACATAACAAACCCATAACTGGACTGGGAGTGTTTGCACGTACAGGTGCACAACCTTTTATCCGAAAGCCTTGGGACCAGACACTTTTCGTAATTCAGAATTTGTCGGTCTTCGGAATGGAATGTTTTTAGCGTAGATTTTAATGGCTGGCTCAGTGGTAGAGTGCTCGGCTCATATCCGCAAGGTCGCGAGTTTGCGCCTTGATCCCGGCAGTAAACTCGGTCGCGAGTTTGAGTCTTCAATGTAGTTTTTTCTTGCAGAATAAATGTTTGTATGAAATGCAGTGTAGGAGAGGTGTACTGACTGTGTGGGCAGAACTTTGGAAGTGATTGCCCACCAGTCTAAAAAGCCGCTGTGTCTCCCTGTCCCTGGGATAGCAGGGGGCGATCAAACAGCACAATACCCCCCTCCAGAGGATACCGCTCCCCGATGGGCCGCTACGGCGACAAGTGGCAGTTTGCCCACAGCCCGAGCTGCGCCCCCTCATCCGCCACCCCAAGAACAAGACGTACCTTGCACACCATCAGCTTCTGCCCCTACGTGTTCCTCTAGAGTTGGAGCGGGGCTGGGCTGGAGTTGCTGCTGGCTGTGGGTCTCTGGGATCTCCGTGCTTGCAGTGGGCCTGGGGGTCGGTGTCCCGTTGGTCCTGACGTCTCCGGCCACCCCCCTGGACAGGAGCTGAGACTGGATAACTGTACCTCCCTTGCCCCTCCCTCTGCAACTGCAAACAACCCAACTCTCCTGCAAGGGCGGTACAGTTCCCGGAGGATGGCAGGTGGCCGGAGACGTCAGGACCAACAGAAACCCGCTCCCCGATGGGCCCCTACGACGCCCCGAGCTGCGCCCCGTCATCCGCAACCCAGGTTCCTCTGTAGTTGGAACGGGGCTGGGCTGCTGTTGGCTGCGGGTCTCTGGGATCTCCGTGCTTGCAGTGGGCCTGGGGGTCGGTGTCCTGATGAGGGGGCGCAGCTCGGGGAACGGCTTCTGGTCGTCCTGACGTCTCCGGCCAGTTTGCAGTTTTCCTCTGGAGTTGGAACGGGGCTGGGCTGCTGCTGGCTGTGGGTCTCTGGGATCTCCTTGCTTGCAGTGGGCCTGGGGGTCGGTGTCCCGTTGGTCCTGACGTCTCCGGTGACTGGCACGGTCCTGCTGCAATCGCCGACGTGTAGACAGTGCAAAGCCCCCGCGCCGGTGCAATTAGCGGGGAGCTGGAGAGGGGAGGGAAGGGGTCACACACATGGCCGGGAAGCAGAGGGGTGTAGGTGGGGTGAAACTGAAGGGAGCGACAATCTGCTGCTGCCTGCCCGCTGAGTTAAAAAGTTCCCACGCAAGACTCACGATACACTGTGTATCGTGAGTCTACCGTGGGAACTTTTTAACTCAGCGGGCAGGCAGCAGCATATTCTCAATTATTAACCCTCCTGCGCAATATAGCCTCACCTTCTCTTTTATGAATGGGGATTTAGTTCCCCTTTCTTCGAGGACCGACCGGAGGTTCCGCTGTCACCTCTGCAGGCCGCCCTCAGTGAACGTTTTCAAGGACCTTTCTTCAAGGACCGAAAAAATGGCCGCTATTCGGAGGTTTTCGTTATTTGGATCTTCGGATAAAAGGTTGTGCACCTGTACCATGTTAAGTTCTGTCCCTTAGTTTCCCCCCCCCCAAGGTTGGGAGGGGTAACTTTTTTTTAAACTTTTCTTTCATTTAAAGCATCAGTTTCTTTACTTAACTACGTAATGTCTGAATGCTTTAATGATTACACGCATCCATGGTCAATCCATTCAGTGTGAGACGCCTGGATTCGTAACCGGCGTAAAATCACAGAGCTTTGAAATCTTCACGTAGTCACTCACGTGACTCCGAAGTAAAATAGTAAGATTAAACGAGAACTTACCAGTTTGAAGTTTGATCTTGATTTTATGAGGAGTTACGATGAGCGATTACGTGCCCACCGCTCCCACCCTCATACTATCAAGGTCATATGGAAGTTCTAGTTTCTTCACAATCTTACTATTCTCAGGTCTTCTTTTTATCTGTGATTTAACACCGCTGCTTTGATGATTGACGCGCACGCAGACGGACGGCCCTTCTTCACGTAATCGCTCATCGTAACTCCTCATAAAATCAAGATCAAACTTCAAACTGGTAAGTTCTCGTTTAATCTTACTATTTTCTAACATAACAGCATGCACAGCGAGTCTGAACAAAAAACAGAAAATGCTATTACTCCTCGGCCAGCATTCATGGATAAAGAATCAGCGTTAATGTTTCAGCTCCTTACCTCACCTAGTTATCTCCTGTTACTGTGCCAGAGGTTAGGTAACAAGAGATTACCTTGAAGTGTAATTTGCAAGGCCAATTTGGTGGCTACTTTGCACACAAAATCCTGTTTAAAGCATTGAATAGACATCCAGCAATTTACTTTGATATTAGAGAATGGCAGAGGATCAAACAATTTGAAATGTTCAATGGATCACCGCATCTTTTTCTCCATTTACTCCCCGCCCCCCCCCCCACACACACAGTCAATTCCATTCACAACCGCTTTTGATAGAATCTGATCCGATATATCCGCAGTACTTGTGTGAAGAAGTTTCCTGACTTAACCTTGAACTGCCTGCTTCTCATTTAAAGGTTGCACCTTTTTCTTTAAGCTGACTTTACCGAGCTGAGACCAAACTTTCTAAGATCTCTCTGATTCTTTTAGAGGACACGTTGTCCCCCGACGATACTGGAGGAGGTATTTTTAGCGGGGAGAAGAATGCGCTGTACTATGCGGATGCCTTGACAGAGATCGCCTTTGTTGTTCCTTCTTTTGTGGAGTCATCCAGTAAGTCAAACTTTCAGAACGTCATTATCAGCAAACTTGAATATTGTCACGCATCTAAATCATTGATGTAGATTGTGAGCAGCCGGGATCCCCTTTGGCCCTCCTGCAGGTCCCAGCAAAACACCCCCCTCCGTTGGTACCAGCCCCAGCGGCCCCTTCCTCTGGCTTCCCGCTACACTTTGCTATGTTGTACACATTTTCTTTTAGTTTTATTCCATCCCTAACTTCCCTCGTCAGCGGAGGGCTTGTTTACTCTAATTTCTGTTTGTTCATGAACCAAGACAATATTATATTACTCCATCCTTGCTCCTGGCACCTCTCAAAACCTTTTGAAAGTTCAAATGCACAATGCTGACAGGATCAGTGACCAACTTTCTCAAATGTTTGGGTTGCGGGTCATTCAGTCCTGGTGTATATCAGCATTTGCTCACATTAATTTGCCAAATGCTATTTTGTTACTAATATTCATTTATTTCTCCTCATTCACTTTAGACCTCTGATAAACTCCACTATAGCGAGGTGTCGTCTTGTGTAAAAATAGAAACAAATATTTGTTTAATTTCTCTGCATTTCCTTATTCCCTGTCTCAAAAATACTACGTCTCAAGGTACTCCCTCTTCTCTGGAAATCTTGTCTCCATATTGGGTTCATTGGGACATCATGTCCCTGGTATTCATTGTGACCAGGATATCTGTACATGGGAGGAGAGGAGAAGAGGATGTCACAGTATCTGAACCACAATCTGTCTTTGCCAAAATCTACCCGTACAATTCCACTTGCATCACTGATCTCTAACAACCCTGGTTGTTTCACTTCTTCCATTCACCACCAACCCAAGAGCACTAAGGTGGATATTTATAGAAACATAGAAATTAGGTACAGGAGTAGGCCATTCGGCCCTTCGAGCCTGCACCGCCATTCAATATGATCATGCCTGATCATCCAACTTGAAGGTCAAGTTCTTACTGTGAACCACTAATGATGCTTTATGAGAAAAGATATCTTTTAAATCTGTTGAAATGCAGCTTTAAATTAGCTTTAAAACATACTTTCTGTAATCTCCAATTCAATATTAATGACAGTTAAATATCTATTTAACATGCTCTAAGTTCTAGGTAATGTAAATATTTTAGCCCACTGAGTGCCACAATACTGAAGGGGAAGTTGATTTTACTGTTGTATCTGTAGCAGACTCGTTGGAGAGCGGACTTGGAACACAAGAGACGGAGACACAAATGGACCTGCTGCCCAGTCTCCTGAAACAAGCCCCACTGACCTTGGAGCTCTTCCCAAATCACTCCGACAATCTTGGCAATTCCCAAAGGGTAAGACCCTCAACTTTATTTTAGTCATTAAAAATGTGGCGTCCGCTCTGCAAGTACTGTGTGGGTCAGAGTTGCACAAGAATGTTTAAATCTACCACTCTTCCCCCCCACCACCCTTGATTACTGTTTTAGAAGCAAACGGTAATAAAAGTTCTATATTGGTTTAACCTTTCTCATTGTGGATCGTGCAGACCGATCGTGCACCACCAGTTGGAGATGGTATCAAACAGGAAATTAGAAATGCGTGCGACAAAGGCAAAACCGTTATAATCGGTTACTTCAATCTACATATAGATTGGGTGAATCAAATTGGCAGGGGTGCTGAGGAAGAGGATTTTTTGGAATGTATGCGGGATAGTTATCTAAATCAACATGTAGAGGAACCAACGAGAGAGCAGGCTATTTTAGACTGGGTATTGAGTAATGAGGAAGGGTTAGTTAGCAGTCTTGTTGTACGTGCCCCCTTGGGCAAGAGTGACCATAATATGGTTGAGTTCTTCATTAGGATGGAGAGTGACATTGTTAATTCAGAAACAATGGTTCTGAACTTAAAGAAAGGTAACTTTGAGGGTATGAGACGTGAATTGGCCAAGATTGACTGGCAATTAATTCTAAAAGGGTTGACGGTGGATATGCAATGGAAGACATTTAAAGACTGCATGGATGAACTACAAAAATTGTTCATCCCAGTTTGGCAAAAGAATAAATCAGGGAAGGTAGTGCATCCGTGGATAACAAGGGAAATCAGGGATAGTATCAAAGCGAAGGATGATGCGTACAAATTAGCCAGAAAAAGCAGCATACCGGAGGACTGGGAGAAATTCAGAGACCAGCAGAGGAGGACAAAGGGCTTAATTAGGAAAGGAAAAATAGATTATGAAAGAAAACTGGCAGGGAACATAAAAACTGACTGCAAAAGTTTTTATAGATATGTGAAAAGAAAGAGATTAGTTAAAACAAATGTAGGTCCCTTGCAGTCAGAAACGGGTGAGTTGATCATGGGGAACAAGGATATGGCGGACCAATTGAATAACTACTTTGGTTCCGTCTTCACTAAGGAAGACATAAATAATCTGCCGGAAATAGCAGGGGACCGCGGGTCAAAGGAGTTGGAGGAATTGTGTGAAATCCAGGTTAGCCGGGAAGTGGTGTTGGGTAAATTAAATGGATTAAAGGCCGATAAATCCCCAGGGCCAGATAGGCTGCATCCCAGAGTACTTAAGGAAGTAGCTCCAGAAATAGTGGATGCATTAGTAATAATCTTTCAAAACTCTTTAGATTCTGGAGTAGTTCCTGAGGATTGGCGGGTAGCAAACGTAACCCCACTTTTTAAGAAGGGAGGGAGAGAGAAAACGGGGAATTACAGACCAATTAGTCTAACATCGGTAGTGGGGAAACTGCTAGAGTCAGTTATTAAAGATGGGATAGCAGCACATTTGGAAAGTGGTGAAATCATTGGACAAAGTCAGCATGGATTTACAAAGGGTAAATCATGTCTGACGAATCTTATAGAATTTTTCGAGGATGTAACTAGTAGCGTGGATAGGGGAGAACCAGTGGATGTGGTGTATCTGGACTTCCAGAAGGCTTTCGACAAGGTCCCACATAAGAGATTAGTTTACAAACTTAAAGCACACGGCATTGGGGGTTCAGTATTGATGTGGATAGAGAACTGGCTGGCAAACAGGAAGCAAAGAGTAGGAGTAAACGGGTCCTTCTCACAATGGCAGGCAGTGACTAGTGGGGTACCGCAAGGCTCAGTGCTGGGACCCCAGCTATTTACAATATATATTAATGATCTGGATGAGGGAATTGAAGGCAATATCTCCAAGTTTGCGGATGACACTAAGCTGGGGGGCAGTGTTAGCTGTGAGGAGGATGCTAGGAGACTGCAAGGTGACTTGGATAGGCTGGGTGAGTGGGCAAATGTTTGGCAGATGCAGTATAATGTGGATAAATGTGAGGTTATCCATTTTGGTGGCAAAAACGGGAAAGCAGACTATTATCTAAATGGTGGCCGACTAGGAAAAGGGGAGATGCAGCGAGACCTGGGTGTCATGGTACACCAGTCATTGAAAGTGGGCATGCAGGTGCAGCAGGCAGTGAAGAAAGCGAATGGTATGTTAGCTTTCATAGCAAAAGGATTTGAGTATAGGAGCAGGGATGTTCTACTGCAGTTGTACAGGGTCTTGGTGAGACCACACCTGGAGTATTGCGTACAGTTTTGGTCTCCAAATCTGAGGAAGGACATTATTGCCATAGAGGGAGTGCAGAGAAGGTTCACCAGACTGATTCCTGGGATGTCAGGACTGTCTTATGAAGAAAGACTGGATAGACTTGGTTTATACTCTCTAGAATTTAGGAGATTGAGAGGGGATCTTATAGAAACTTACAAAATTCTTAAGGGGTTGGACAGGCTAGATGCAGGAAGATTGCTCCCGATGTTGGGGAAGTGCAGGACAAGGGGTCACAGCTTAAGGATAAGGGGGAAATCCTTTAAAACCGAGATGAGAAGAACTTTTTTCACACAGAGAGTGGTGAATCTCTGGAAATCCCTGCCACAGAGGGTAGTCGAGGCCAGTTCATTGGCTATATTTAAGAGGGAGTTAGATGTGGCCCTTGTGGCTAAGGGGATCAGAGGGTATGGAGAGAAGGCAGGTACGGGATACTGAGTTGGATGATCAGCCATGATCATATTGAATGCAGGTACTCCGGCACCTAATTTCTATGTTCTATGTTTCTATCCCTTGCTAGGGTGAGACGCCAATACACATTTCTCCCAACTCCTGTAGCTAAGTTTGAAGATGCAGTGAAGTTGTTCCAGAGAGAAACAGGCACTTGCTCTCAGCTACTGACAATATTGCTGCCTAAACCACACCTCTGAAAGTTAGCTGCTTGCCTCTCACCTGTACTATGTGCAGACCGCCTGCAGCGTTCCTTGTGTGACTGCAGTCACTGCAGTTTAAGTTAATTGTCAGCCTTCACTTAATATTGGTATCCTCATCCTTGACTTCGGGCTGTTATTGTTAGTGTAGTACCAAGGGATGTTGGCTTGTAAGAGGCAACCGTGGCTGACGAGGGAAGTTAGGGATGGAATAAAACTAAAAGAAAATGTGTACAACATAGCAAAGAGTAGCGGGAAGCCAGAGGATTGGGAAACTTTCAAAGGACAACAGAAGGTGACAAACAGGGCAATACGGGGTGAAAAGACGAAGTACGAGGGTAAGCTGGTCAAGAATATAAAGAAGGATAGTAAAAGCTTCTTTAGGTATGTTAAGAGAAAAAGACTAGTAAAGCAAATGTGGGTCACTTGAAGGTGAAATTATTATGGGGAACAAGGAAATGGCAGAGGAGTTGAACAGGTACTTTGGTTCTGTCTTCACTAAGGAAGACACAAACAATCTCCCATATGTATAAGAGGACAGAGGATCTAGGGAGACAGAAATTTGCATTAGGCGAGAAATAGTAGTGAGTAGACTGATGGGACTGAAGGCTGATAAATCCCCAAGGCTTGATGGTCTGCGGGTACTCAAGGAGGTGGCTCTAGAAATTTTGGATGCATTGGTGATCATTTTCCAATGTTACATAGATTCATGATCAGTTCCTGTGGATGGGAGGGTAGCTAATGTTATCCCACTTTTCAAGAAAGGAGCGAGAGAGAAAACAGGGAATTATGGACCAATTAGCCTGACATCGGTGGTGGGGAAGATGCTGGAGTCAATTATTAAAGAAGTAATAACGGCGCATTTGGACAGCAGTAAAAGGATTGGTCCAAGTCAGCATGGATTTATGAAGGGGAAATTGAGGATGTGACAAGTAAAATGGACGAAGGAGAGCTAGTGGATGTAGTGTATCTGGATTTTCAGAAAGCCTTTGATAAGGACCCACACAGGAGATTAGTGGGCAAAATTAGAGCACATGGTATTGGGATTAGGATATTGACATGGATAGAGAATTGGTTGGCAGACAGGAAAGAAAGAGTAGGAATAAACGGGTTCCTGTCAGAATGGCAGGCAGTGGCGAGTGGAATGCAGCAAGGCTTGGTGCTGGGGCCGCAACTATTTACAATATATATTAATGATTTAGATGATGGAATTAAAAGTAACACTCACAAATTTGCAGATGATACACAAAGTTGGGTGGCAGTGTGAACTGCGAAGAGGATGCTAGGAGCTTGCAAGGTGACTTGGACAGGTTGAGTGGGGGCAGATGCATGGCAGATGCAGTATAATGTAGATAAATGTGAGGTTATCCACTTTGGCGGCAAGAACAAGGAGGCAGATTATTATCTCAATGATGTCAGATTAGTAAAAGGGAAGTGCAACGAGACCTGGGTGTCCTTGTACACCAGTCACTGAAAGTAAACATGCAGGTACAGCAGGCAGTGAAGGAAGCTAATGGTATGTTGGGCTTCATAACGAGAGGGTTTGAGTATAGGAGTAAAGAGGTCCTTCTGCAGTTGTGCAGGGCCCTGGTGAGACCACATCTGGAGTATTGTGTGCAGTTTTGGTCACCTAATTTGAGGAAGGACATGCTTGCTACTGAGAGAGTGCAGTGTAGGTTCACAAAATTAATGCCCGGGATGGCGGGACTGTCATATGAGGAAAGAATGGAAAGACTGAGCTTGTATTCACTGGAATTTAGAAGGGTGAGAGGGGATCTTCGAGATATGTATAACATTTTAAAAGGACTGGACAAGCTAGATGCATGAAAAATGTTCCCATTGTTGGGGGAATCCAGAAACAGGTGCCACAGTCTGAGAATAAAGGGGAGGCCATTTAAAACTGAGATGAGAAAAAACGTTTTCACCCAGAGAGTTGTGAATTTGTGGAATTCTCTGCCACAGAGGGAAGTGGAGGCCAATTCACTTTGTCTTAATTAAAGAACTGTATCCTCAAGTGGACATAAAACATCTGCTATGTTAAAGAAGAGCAAGGCAGCACAACCTGGAACTGATGTTCAAGAAGGAACTGCAGATGTTGGAAAATCAAAGGTAGACAAAATTGCTGGAGAAACTCAGTGGGTGCTGCCGCACTCGCTGAGTTTCTCCAGCAATTTTGTCTACCTGGAACTGATCTTCCATCTCAGTGTTGGTAGTGGGGGCTTACATGGGCAAATTCCTTGCTGCCATCTGTGCAACATGCAGTTGTAGACAAAGATTGCTTCATTTAACGTCAAGTATATTTTGTCTAATGTGTGCAAAGTGCTGCCTCTGCTAAGACCCACTGGTATTACCACCAGTGGCCTGCCCCTGCTGTAGCATAGTTATCACCAGGAGTCACTGCCAGCTGACCTGTCTTGACCATACACCCATGCTGAGCCTGTCCAACAGCCAAAGGTTGACCATCAGTCCCAGCTCTGCACACGGACTGCAGTTCCCCCAGAGTTATCTCCAGTCCTGTGGGACCGTCAGTAATGATGATGGTGTGTGGTTGCCGTGATCAGCAGAGCTCCCTGCCCAGGCAACGTGTCTGAAGAAGTGGAATCTCCCAACCCAACCACATTAACAGTGCTGAGGATACATTATCCAACAGTGCTTGCCCAAGGAGGTGCAGAGTATTTATCACCATGGCCATGGGCCGAATGCCTCCAGCTCCCAGTGCAGACAAGCTGCATTGACCCTGAGTGTGAGGTGTGGAGCTGTATCAGGAGGATGCACACATTGCAGACGTAAGTCTTTGTGGTAACGGTGCAGCAATGGATGTGTTTGAGCTGTTTAATGCACATGCCGCAAACCAGGTTTGTCTTTAATTTCCTCATCACTTCCAATATGTTACAGATTGTAACCAGGAAATCACTAATTCCAGTTTCTATCTTCCAAAGCCAAGTCCGACACAGAAAAGCAAGAGGCTTCCACTGGGCCGAACCGTGCCTCCACTGGGCCCTGAAACCAAGGTGGTGGTTGTGTGGGTCGAACGCTTCGATGATATAGGTATGGTATTTTTGTAGAGGCTTCCTTCCAGCCCTGGATTACTGCCAGGATGTACACTGGTATGTGCCATTGCATTGGCTATTTGTTCGGCTAGATCAGCTCATTTGTATTAAGCAATTTTTTTAATGCTGCAAAAATGATCTTCAGGGATATTTGTTATATATGTATGAATAGTTCTTGGATCTGTAGCAAAAGCATCCTAAGTCACTTTGTGGGAGTGTTATCAAACACAAAAGTTATGTCAAGCCATTTACTGAGACTTTAAAATAGGGGACCAAAAGCTTAATCATGCCTTAAAGGAGAAGAAGAGGTTGAGGAAAGGAATTCCTGGACTGCTCAATGGTTCAACGGTTAGGTTGACAACTGGGGACAAATGGGGGAATTTAACTGAGGAAGTTTTTATTGTTCATGAGTGTGTGATGGAGAATGTTGGCTTGAAATGGCTATTGATGTGGATGAAGCGAGGTGATGTGTCCAGTGCAGTGGGGAGTGAGCAAGCAAGTGCTGGAACCTATTGCCAGACGTTTCAAGTGAAGTTTGTTCTCCATCAAGGCCACGATGACTGCGGACATCTTGTGCCTGTTCCTCCGTCCTGTCACGTTACATATCCCGATTTCAATCAGCCTGTGTGTTCTTCAAACACTTGCAACACATCGGATAATGTCCTTGTTGATGCAGTATAACACACCTAATGCCTTTTGATATTCTTCTAGAAAACTTTCCTCTCACTGATCTCCTGCCAGAGACCAGCACTGGAGTGGAGACAACCACAAACAGCAGCACATCACTCCGGTACGTTCAGTCCTATGCCTGGCCTCTACGTTTAGTTCATTGAAATGCACTGTGCACTATCTCAAGACCATGTCTCCTTTTCCTAAGCTTAAGTTAATGCTTCTCTGTTGACGTTAATGTCAAAGTCTCTAATTGTGCACCAATTTGTACATGCCTCAGATCTCCGTAGGTCTGTACTGTGTGTGGCAAAGGGGACTCCTGATTTATGATGCTGCCTCAGAGTGAGGGGGCAGCAGAGAGTAGACAATGCTAATATGTTGGTTATAGTTTATCTTAATTTTGAAAAAGTTATTGATAAGATCTTAGACCATAGACCAATGAATAAGGTCCCAGATTGCAGAGTCGGGGTCAAGCAGATGAATAGTTTGCTGGTAGAGGGGGCATAGAGAGTAGCTGTTCACTGTGAAAGTCCACAATGTTTAATGAAAGACCACATGAGCACAATTTACATCAACCACTCAAAGTCTGGAATCAAACATTACTGAATGTGCGGTTGATGTTGGGGAAATAGTCACACCAAGGAGACAATAAAATGCAGCAGAAGTTCAATTTACTTGTAGGGTGGACAAATACTTGACCAAGTAGGGAAGTGAAGTAATCGCAAATGAAGGATGTAACTGGGGAAATGGATGGGAAGCTTGAGAACCATTGGCATGTTTGCCACACGTGTTGAGGCTATGGGTGGAATGGATCATGGATATTTGGATTATCCAGAAGGTTTTGATAAGGTCCTGTACAGAGGGTTGCTTCACAATGTTGGAGTGTCGGGGGTAAGAGGTGAGATGCACGGAGTGAATAATGCGATCCCTCTCAGGTTGGCGGGCTGTGACTGATGCAGGACGGCTACTTGGATCCAGCCATTAATCACCCACGTCAACAGTGTGACTGAGCGCACAGAGCATCAAATTTACAAATTACCCGACTGTACTTAACTGGAAGGAATGGTAGATGTATTAGAGACATCAAAGAGATGGAGACAAATAATGAATGGGTGAGAAGGTGGCAGTGAAAGATGTGGGGAAAGTAGGTTGTCCTACTGTACAAAGAATGGGAAATAGTTTGTTCAATGGTGAGACATTCAATAGTGTTCATCTTCAAAGGGATTGGTGTACTTGTGTTCACGTCACTGAAGGCCAACACATGCAGTTGGCGGGACACTTGCTGTGCGGGGCTCTATTACAAAGCAGTTTGATTAAAGGAATAGCAGTCATGGTGAGAGCACACCTGCAGTATTGTACACAGCTTGGTCTCCTTGCCCAAGAGAGGATGTTCCTGCCACAGAGGAAGTGTGGTGAAGGTCCACCGTGCTGGTCCAGGCACACATTGAGCAGACTCTATCTCTTCTTCAGAACGCAGTCCCTTGTTGTTTGGAAGGTGCAGGTCACCGTGGAGTAAAACGCATGCACCAGTCACTAAGAGCCCAGCCACAGACCATTTAAGAAAAAAGCAAAGCGAGCACTGTATTTATTTGTAGAATTTCTGGGCTGCTTGCAGTTGTGGTGCGGGGGTGGGGGGGTGGGGGGGGGGGGGGTGATTGGACAAACCTGGCCTGAGGTTCCTGTGCTGACACACGACTCGTGAATTGAACTATATGCTGATGATGAATAAATGCCTTTGTCCATGTTCTGTACAGTCAGCACTGAGTCTTTTACTGGCCCCTCTCTATAGGACCACTGCATCAGACAAGGACGTGCCTGTCGTTTTCATTCATCCCCTGAGGACCGGTCTCTTCAGAATAAAAGTGCAAGGGGCCACGGGCAAATTCAGCATGGTGATCCCACTGGTGGATGGGATGGTTGTGAGTCGCCGAGCTTTAGGTGAGGACATGAGCAGCAGAGAATGAACGATCCACTTTGAGGAGACTTGCAATCTACCTCTTACCCGAGACAACGTCTGTGCTCCCCTTGTTCCTGGTGATCCATGCTTCTTCGTGTTACTCTTAGTTGGTGCTGGCATGAAGATCTGAGTACAGGATTCCATTCCATTCACAGTTGCTGGACACTTTAATTCTCCTTCCCATTCCCACAGTCTTTCTGTCCCCGGTCTCCTCCATTGTCACAGTGAGGCTAAACGCAAATTGGAGGAACAGCATCTTATATTTCGCTTGGGCAGCTTACAGCCCAGTGGTATGAATGATGATTTCTCTCACTTCAGGTAGCCCCGGCATTCCCTCTCTCTCTATCCCTCCCCCACCCAAGTCACAGTATCTTCTCGTTTTCACCCAACAAACTGCGGACAATGGCCTGTTTCCTTTTTCATCGTTACTTTTTTGCATATTTTTTGTCATTGTTCTTTATCCCTCTACATCATCGTCTATATCTCTCGTTTCCCTTATCCCTAACCAGTCTGAAGAAGGCTCGAACTGAAGCGTCACACATTCCTTCTCTCCAGAGATGCTGTCTGTCCCGCTTTTTGCGTCTATCTTCTATTCACAATGTCCCTCTTTCTGCTGTGCTCCACATCCCTGCAGCATGCAAGGTTCACACACAGGCTCCAACACTGAATTTTCAGGCATGTGCCTTGCATGCAGCGTTAATGTTCGCTTAAGGGAGCTACAATTCTGAATTTTAAAACGATCACTGTTTCTCCCAGCATCCTGTCTTTATTGCCCCAGCAGCAGGTAATGCTACTGTCAGCGGGCTCCGGCAACCTGGGTTCATTCCTGACTTGTGGTGTCTGTGCGTTCTCCCTGTGACCACGTGGGTTTCCACCGGGTGCTTCCCCCTTCCTCCCACATCCCAAAGACATTTGGGTAGTAAATGAATGGGCCTCTGTAAATCACGCCTAGAGTAGGTGGCTGGTGGGAGAATGCGGTTGAGCTGTTGAATGTTTGAGGGAGAGAAGTGGAAGAATTGGACCGAGGTATTGCTGTGAGAGCCAACATCAGCCAAATGGGTAGAATGGCCTCCTGTCAATGGAAACCTAATGCTCATATTACATGGAAATGTTGGTAACGGGAAAGACATGACTGTTCCCGCTGACTGACTTCAAAGCAGTTAGTGATTACAGAGAAACCACAGGACGGGGGGGCAAGATAAGGATCCCGACCCAAAGTGTTCTCCACATTCTCTCCACAGATGCTGCATGGCCCACTGAGTTAGAACATAGAACAGTACAACACAAGAACAGGCCCTTCGGCCCACAATATCTGTGCTGAACATGATGCTGACCATCACTTATCCACCTGACATAATCCATATCCCACCATTCCTCCATCACATGGAGTTGTGCTCGGGATTCCAGCATCTGCTGATGTCCCCGGTGCTCTGTGCTGGTGTATCTAATCTAAACAAATGTTTTCCACAGCATCTGCTTTGCTCCAGCCTATGCTTACCTCTGTCCTTTCAAGTAATTGTCCAGCTTCAATCGGGGAGCATTTATACTATTTATTTTATGATAGCATCCGAGTTTATCTAATCTTTCAGTGAAACTTCCACTTTTCTCAGCTTGATGTCGCTTCCACTTCCCACATCCATGGGATCCAAATCTGGTTCACATTCTCCAGCTGCCGTCTCCAGATCTTAAACAGGAGCTGTGCATGTGAGGGTTGCTGGAGGAAGTTGGTGGGTCAAGCAGCATCCGTGGAGGGAGATGGACGGTCGACGTTTCAGGCTGGGACCCTTCATCTAGTCCAAATGAAAGGTCTTTATTGAGTCTTTGGTGTCTTCATGTTTAATCAGCAACAGAAACACATTTATCATCGGTGGACTTTGGACACGGATGAAAGACTTTCTCTCACTGATCATGTTCCTACACTGCTCAGCGTGGAGTCGGCCCAGTTAAGACAGTGAATACAAGGATGGGGGGAGTATTAGTAACAATGACTTGTGATAATCCATACTGGTTGTTTGTTATTGCAGGGTTTTTGGTCCGACAGACTATAATCAACATCTGCCGACGGAAGAGGCTGGAGAGTGACTCCTACAACCCACCCCATGTCCGTAGGAAGCAGAAGATTGCTGACATTGTCCACAAGTACCGCAACAAGCTGCTGGAGCCAGAGTTTTACACCTCGCTCTTTCAGGAGGTGGGACCAAAGCCCCTGAACCCGTAGGTGACCGGGAGCCATGCAGAGTATTTATAAGCTATTTTACTACGTAGACGGGATGCGAGGCATGGACTGGTCTCCAGAGCTCGGGGAAGCAGAGTATGCCAGCTGGTTCTGTGTCAATGTGTATTAAGGACGTAAACTTGATTTTTGAGAAATATATAAAACCCATTTTATACTGAACTTCAAGACAGCCTTACTGAACATAACCAAATTTCTGTACAGTACCTGAACTCTGTATTATGTACCGTATCTCTGATCGGCTGTGTGGCAGGCACGGTGTGTACAGTGCTGGCGTTTTAGCCCCTGGACCTTGCACTCAACCCACACACACAAGGGGCAGTCGTGGAGATGGTGACTCTGGCGCAGCTGCAGTCACTCCAGCACAACCGGCTCTCGCTCTTCATAGAGGTCACTATTGCTGAGGCTGAGAGCAGGGCGAGGGAGATCTCCTTTCATCTGTTGGCCTAGAGTAGTGAATTACCCATTTACCATTGAATTCCTGATACCAGCCAGTGTGGTTTGGTGTAGGCTAACAAGCACGTTCTGCCCTCATTCCCACGGTGTTGGCATGTTTAGCATTGTTTCATACAGTCCTTGCATTAGTGTAATGACCAATGCAGCTGGGAGACATCAACTTACCTTTCCGGTGCCCTGGAACAAACAGGCAGATGTGTTGAAATGCGGAAAATGCAGGCTTTGTCACTTCCGAACAGAAAATGAGGAATTAAAAGTCGGTGAGAAATTAGGAGAAGGCGGTGGTTTGAAAGAATGAAGAAGTTCACAAGGATGATGATAAGCGCTCCACGTCCCAACACTACAGCTGTTCATCATTCTATCGCCATCCCTTGTCATTAGAAGTTCAACCACACTCGGAGAACCCCGCTTGTGTTCAACCTTGGGAGAACTGCAGTGTTTTGTAAGCTTTTATCTGCATTATGCTGGCAACCAGTGGCAGTCCCATTCCTGACGCATGGATGAGCACTGGTGGCATCTTGTTCCTCCTTGTGTTCCTGCAATGGTTCTGCAGCAGACCTTGTGTTGTCTCAGGAAGCTGCACTCATTTGAGGCTCCCCTATTTGCCTCCCTGTCAGATCCCTTACAGGGAGGCAAATATCCCATGTTCACAGTAAATCCGACTAAGGTCAACGTAGCGGCTGACTTGTGCGTGGGAAACCACCGACCTCAGCCGTAGATAAAATAACACCATCGTGAAAATGCCTGAGTTTGTTCCAAAGCCTCCCACACATCACACACAACATTACTTTCTTTCATAAATCACAAGACATTTAAAATACTTGTACAATTTTTAGTTCAGTTCAGCATTATTTTAAGCAGTCTTTATTCTGTTTTAGGGAATAATTGTTACTTTTACAACTCTCTCTGTTTGCAGTGTTTGTGTCATTTGTCAATGGAGCCATGTCATGCATCATTCTCCAACCAAAGATGAAAGTAAATGAATATAACTTCAGTGAACAGTAATTGATGTCATTCAGTAGGCTGGTAGCTCATTGAGCCAGAGTCTTCATATTCAATCTTATCCTTCAGTATTTCCCCTGTCTTAAATACAACCTGAATTAGAAACAACATTTGCATGTGTCAATGGACACAGAGCAGACATCGATAGCCTGCATACAACTACTCTGGAAGCCACATTCTAAAAAATAAACACATTTCAACCATTTTTTTCGGTAGCCACAAAAAACATTAAAAGGCAGCAGTTTGTGCTTGGGGGGAGATGGGTTGCCCAGGGTGCACAGCATTGACCAGGCACTGACCCTTCACCCAGTCAGGTACCGGTATGCCAAGGCCAACTCTACTGGTTCGGGAAGTGATCTGCGTGTCTCAATGGTTTGGTTTGAGAAATGGAGATTGGTTTTGGTTATTACTGAATTGCCGTTGGTTGTCCAGTCTGTCACGATGTCTTGAGTGACAATGTGATAACTTGTGTATTTGTAGTGCAGGAGATTTTACATAAAAAGATTGTGATTGGAGTCGGGGTGCAGACTGCATTTAGTTTTCACTCTGCACATAAATGGATGTTCCAAGTGTGTGCCTCCTGAACATAGCGGCCAGTGGCTGTACTCCAGCAGTTGTCATGCAGCAATGCTGATGGGCGGGAAAGAGCAGGGCTTGCAGGTACGTGAACCCCTGTGTGAGGTGGGGCCTTTGTACTTTGTCTGCAAAATGGCCTCTTTAGTTTGTGAAACCTGTGTGTGATTTTACAAATCCCTAATCCATAACTCGCTCTTCTCTCAATCTCCTTCCACACATTGCTCCCAGGTATCAGTGCGGCTGCCAGCTCTTCCATCAGTAACAGAAGCACAGGGATTCACATCCATGTCGCTGAGTGAAACAGCATTGTCACACCTTTAGTTTTGCTAATTTGGTGTGCAGTAATGCAATTCTGGTTTTGTCTGAAGCAAACACAAAAGGTTGAGTTATCAAATTCCCTAACCATACTTTTCAGTCATTAGGATTTTTGTTCCTCAAAAACCAGACCCTGACCTCGGATTGCACAACCAGCGGAGTGTGGTTGAAGCAGTAAAAGTCCTGAATTCAACAAATAGAACTAAACTGGCTTGCGGTGTTCAGCACTCATTAAATTAAAAATCATCCGTTTCTGGGAATGTACCGCCTGCGAGGCTGCCTCTGTGTTGTCATTGTGCAGAATGATAGTGTGATAAATTGCCCCAGCTCCCGAGGGCCTGGCCAGAAGGCAGCAGGTCAGAGCACACCATGCCTGGTGTGTTGCAGTTTCTGCTTCAAACCCCACTCCCATGCACGTACATCCTCGGTAGCAATGAACACATCAGCTCTGCCACCTAAACCACTCCCTTGATCTACTTCTCAAAATGAATGTGTCATATTTTTGTGTGTGTGTGCCTTGCATAACAAGAAAACAGAATTGATAGACATAACATTTTTAGTTTTTGCATTTAATTATTCAAGAGCTATCCCCAGTTACCCAGGCAGAGACAGATCCAGTTTTGGAAACTTTTGTCAGTGGACTTGTGGAGTGTGCAATGTGTTGTTGCTGCTTGTTGCTCTCCATCCTGTGCTGGGAGAATAGATGGAATCTCACTGAGATCGTCTCATTATTGACCCTCTGCTGTTTTGCTTTGTGTGAATCAGGCACCACTTTCCTGCACCCACCATCAGCTGCACCTCAAGTATTTCTCTGCCTCAAACATCCTGAGATTGCTGAGTTGGTGAAAAGCACCAAGTATAAGGCTTCTTTCCCCACACTTCCGTCACTGTGGAAGGGAGCATTGTTGATGGTTAGGAACTGTGGTCCTTTGGGTCAGCACCCTCTGCTCGTTACCAACCGCTGAGGACTGATGGTCATCCACTTCCGTTTCTAATGGTGGTTTTCATTTCCGAACCTTGGAATTTAGACTGAATTCCTGTTCATATACTTCTGATAATATATTGCTTTATGAATTTTCATGGTAATATTCCCCACCCACCCAAAAACTAAGTCAGTGATGACTTTCATGTGTAAGTGACCAGTCCTGGTGTGGTGGCAGGGATAGATAGTTGTGAGGTGTGGCGGCATGGATAGGCGGTTGTGGTTGTATCGGTGGCAATTGTGGTGTGGTGGCAGAGGTGGGTGGATGTGTGTGAGGCGTGGCAGGGGTGGGTGAGTGTGAGGTGTGGCAGGGGTTGGTTGGTGTGAGGTGTGGCAGGAGTGGGTGGGTGTGAGGTGTGTCACTGTTCACTAGTTGGGCAGCTCTCAGCACTGGCACTGCGCTCTGCACCCTGCCTGTCCCATCCCAAAACTACAGCCCTTCCGGTCTGGTGGTGCAGCAGGTAGAGCTGCTGCCTCTCTGCACCAGGGACCCGGATTCAATCCTGACCTCTTCTCCCTGTGACCTCGTGGGTTTCCTCCGGGTGCTCCGGTTTCCTCCCATATCCAAAAGACGTGCAGGTTTGCAGGTTTATTGACCCTCTGTAAATTGCCCCAAGCGTGTTGGGAGTGGATGAGAAAGTGGGATTACATGGAATTAATGTGAATGGGTGATGGATGGTCTGTGTGAGCTCGATGGGCTGAAGGGCTATTTCCCTGCTGTATATAAACAGAACTGTCCCAGCATTACTGAAGCTCTCCCCCCCCCCCCCCCCCCCCCCCCACACCTCTTCCAGCCCTGGAGCCTGACCTGCAACATTCCTGCCGAGGGCAGCGAGTTTCACATTTAAAGCTGGGTTCCAGTGCATGGTCTCTCAGTGGTGAGAAGAACACGAGCTGGAGCCTTGCTTTGTTGTGTGCTGAATAGTGAGAAGATCAGCGAGTCTGTGACCACTGCCCTGCCAAGGCATCGTGGTGGAGGTTGGGGAGTGACGTTTCATCACCTTTACCTGCTTGCAGCTCATGGTCATGTGTAGGGTGGCTGCTGTAAACTGAGCCAGTAGAGATATCTACCCTGAGGGCTCGGACCTGCCATGCCCAGCATGTCGACAGTCTCTGTATTCATCAGTCCACAGACACAATTCTGACCAGGTTCTGTCCTGAACATGAACCTTGAATAGACACAGTCTTCTGCTGCTTCTCATCCTCACTGAAACTAACAATACTGATTGCAGAAGGAACCAAAGAACTGCTCAGTCCTTTAGGAGGAGGGTAATTGGGCAAGGTTGGGACTGACCAAGAGTTCAAGCTGCTATCTTCGGAGCTGGGACACTGCTCGCCAAAACAACTATAAACTTCACCCAACAATGACCCTAAAGTTGGCACGCTACCGCTGAATGTTGACAAACACTTTTTGCCTTGGGTTGCTGTGTTTGGTTGTGTTGTGCAGTGTTATCATTGAGAAGGAGAGAGGGGAGACTAATGTTTACACTCTGTGTCTGTCTAGAAAAGTTGTCTTCATGATTAGGATGTAGAGCTGGTGAAGAATGCAGCGTCTTTTGCTTGTGTTTTACCCACAGGTCACCAGCTCCTCAGTAATGTGAAAATAACATTCACTTTTCCAGCACTTGCAGTAACAGTGTCGACAGAACACTTGAATTGAACAATATCTGTGGAGGGACAAACTATTTCAGTTAAAACCTTTCCTGAAAGTTCCACAACTTGAAACATTATATCTATTTCTCCCTTCACTGGACCAATCTGAATTACGGAGCAATTGCAACATTTTCTGACTTTATTTCTTGTTAATACAACTAACAATGTGATATTTGTGTCTACAGTGTTGCATTTCACAGCGGCAAACCCTAGTGTGGCACCAGAGCGTTATTAAACCATGGCACCTGCAGGTTGCGGGGCTCGATCAGGTCTGCAGAATGGTGCTACTGAGATTGACTGGGCAGGTTCCCAGCTACATCCCTCAGTGTCCCACTCTGACCGCTTCCAGCATTCCACCTTACAAGTTGCCGCCATTCACGTTTCAGAAGTAAATTATGGCCCAGGCCTGCTTAAAATTAAACGGGAGACCGAATTGTAATCTACAGCAAAAAGCAAACTCATGGAGGAACTCTGTAGGCCAGGCAGCATCTGTGGAGGCAGGTTTGTTTATGGTTTATGGTTCAGCATCAAAGGGATCAGCAGATCCCTCTGTGAAATGCTGGCCTGTCCACTGAGCTCATCCAGTGGTTCATTTTCTACCTTAAAGTTAATCTGATGAAATGATTTATCTTGTACATCTTCATACACTTGGCCTTTCATTCCATAATAGAACATCCACATGTTACATTTATTGGATTCCAGTTAATTCTATTAAATGCTTAGGAAATGTTTACCAGCAATCAAAAAACAAGTGACAGTTTTATGGTTAAGTGAATAATGCAGACGAGGGAAATCTCCCACCGGCTCTCGGGCACAGATACCAGGGTCTGCAGGGATGTAGTTAATTTTATTCTGAAGGTCAGGCTCACTGTTCGTGACAAATCGTGCGATCATTGTGAAAGTAAACGGTGAAGTAACTTGGCATAATGCATTCCTGGAGGGTAATTTAGGTGTTGCATTTTCTGTTTGGGATGTATAATAAGAGATCAGTGTGTAAATAGTCTGCCTTGTTTCTGTCCTCAGCACCTAATCTCCTCGCTAGGATTGGCACGGGGAGCTTGTTTGTATTTATACCAATTTGATGTGTCAATGAGAAATGTACTGATTGAATGTACCCAATGTATTCAATAAATTCCAAGAGCTTCTTAAACCTCGACTCTTATTTGGAAAAGATTGGTGGTAAGGGTCTGGGAGGAGAGAAATGGTCTTACATCTATTTCAACACCCGACTAAGGTTACTGGAATTAATCAACGGGATGGAGCTCCCTGGCCGTCTTTACGTTGAACGTTGCCTGTTGTAGAGGCGTTGACCAGGACATTGGAGAGGGATTGCTCTGCACTTTGAGGAGCCTGTTTCCTGCCACAATCTACAGGGGAGGTTATCACACATCATAGAATCATTGGTGGCGAACAGCGAGTCTAGGCTGGTCCTCATCTCAATCCTCACCCCCTACCTTCCTGCTAACCATTTGCTCTCATGTGCTCCACAACTGCCCCCTATTCTCCGCCCACCCCGACATTCAATGGTCATCTTCGTTGGGGAGCAGCGGT
Organism: Amblyraja radiata; assembly: GCF_010909765.2. Taxonomy (NCBI): domain Eukaryota; kingdom Metazoa; phylum Chordata; class Chondrichthyes; order Rajiformes; family Rajidae; genus Amblyraja; species Amblyraja radiata. The sequence continues at coordinate 40,521,789 of NC_045978.1, read as the reverse complement.
ACAAACTGCACCAGAGGTCGGGGTTGAACCCGGGGCGTTGGACTTGCACCTGTGTGTTTCTTTCCCAGAATGAACGGGTGGGAGAAGGTGCCGGGGGAGTCCAGCCTCCAACATTGACTCTGTTCCATGGCCGGACAAGAGATTGCTCCTGTTCCACCTGTGTGCTGCGGTCCGCCCCTGCACAGACCCCTGGCTCATCAAGAACCCCCTCCCCAGGAACGGGCAACTGCCGAGGTCCGCTGTGATCAGCCCCCACCCCAGGGGCGGTAATCCAGGGGAGACACGTCCCCCCTCTGTTTTGAGAGGTGGGGGACGAAGACCCCCATTTTTTGTAATCCGGATTTAAAAACCCGGTGAAGTCTCCGCTTTCTGCGAGATAGTGGGGGTGGGACTGCTGATCAAGGGCGCTGATTGGATGAGAGACGTTGGTCAGCAGGCAATGTGGGCGGGACATGATGATTCAGCGCGATCATTGGAGGATTGAAGTGTCGGTCAGAGGCGCAAGTAGGGGGATGGGACTGAGGATAGAGCGCAGTGATTGGAGGAGGGAGACGTGCCAAAGCACTATCGGCAGCCCTGGACACAGACCTGCACCTCATCCACAGCAAGGATCGATCCCAGACTCCGGCGCTGCAATCGCTGCCGAACCGCCACTGGACCATCCTCATCCTCACTTGAGTGCCCCCCCCCCCCCCCCCCCCCCCGGGGGTGGCCAGAGACGTCGGGTGTCAGGCGGGAGCTGTGCCCCCAGGCCCACAGCCAGCGCAGAGAAGCAGCGCTAAACCCAGCTCAACTCTGCCGGTCCCGCAAGGTTAACCTACAGCCCTGCCTGGACTTGCGGGAAATACGACCCAGGTTTACAACCAGCGTGGAGAAGCAGCGCTCGTGTCCCGTCAGTCCAGCCAAGGCTTAGCCCGGCGAGACAAGCAGTTGAGCTGCATTTAGCGCTGGATTGAGCCTCAGAAGCCTCACGTGTGTGTGTGCGCATGCGTGCGCAGCCGCCAAGAAATTGTGTCCCCCCCTGTCCCCTCCATATTTTGATAGCGATTTCCGTGCCGGCTTCCCGACCCAGGCGTCGAGCGTCCAGTCGCACCTTTAAATATACATGTTAATGCATCGTCTCCACTGGGATCTGGACACAGAACTGCAAAAAACACACACAAAGTGCTGGAGTAACTCAGCGGTGAATGTGGATCGGGATGTTTTCCTGGAGGATCTGTCCCCGACCCCATCACTGAAGCCCCGTCGCTGGAAACAGCCTCCAATGCAATGCCCAGCGCTCTGCACAACAGCCAGCGAGCGGTCTCTGCTTCACCCCGACTGAGCCGCGGCCAGGCCGGGGATTATGTGTGAAAGCTTCATCTCACCGGGAGCTGCGATCTTCACCCGGAGCGAGTGGATTCTTTGCCCAATTCCCCAGAGACGCCGCCTGAGTTCCTCCAGCACTTTGTCGTTGCTTCAGATTCCAGCGCTTGCGGTCCCCGCCCTGGCCGGGGGCAACTCTCCCCATTAATAAATGACGTTATTCACAAAGGGAGCGCTGCAAAGCTCTGGTGTCTGTTTGTACAACGTGCGGCGGGTTTACACCGAGAGTCGACTCCTCACCGGCACCGGAGTCTATCCTCCCCCAGTCTCCCCTCCCCCCCCCCCCCCCAGTCTCCCCTCCCCCGGTCTCTCCTCCCCAACCTAGTCCTGTCAGAGTTGTGGTTTCTGTGAGGTTTCCTCACGCTCCTTTTCACACCAGCAAATGAGAGCTTAATCAACCTACTCACGCCATCACTGGTGCTGCCTCCACCGGCGTGGGCAATGCGGCTGTAGCAGGGAGTAGATGGGCAGATGGGAGAGAGAGTGAGTGCAGGGTCATAGGCAGAGAAGAGGGGAGTGGGACTGATGTGATGATCTGCAGGAAGTTGACATGGACCGAATGGCCTGCTGTGCTGCAGTCAAATGCTGCCTCACCCGCTGAGTTACTCCAGCGCTGTCTACTTTTGTTGTGGAGGACAACTTCCATTGGTCTCACTCATTGAGGTGTGGGTGAGGGGGGGTGTGGGTGTTGAGTTGTGTGGGAGGGATTGGGACAGGCTGACAGGAGGGGGCAGAGCTGTGTACAGAATCGCCTGGGAATGTCACGGGATGTGGGAGGAAACCGGAGCACCCAGAGGAAACCCATGCGGTCACAGGGAGAACGTGCAAACTCCACACAGACAGCAGCCAAGGTCAGGATTGAACCCGGGTCTCTGGCAGTGAGGCAGCAGTATTACCCACTGCTCCACCGTGCTGACACTGATTAAACTGGTTCCTCTCTTGAAATCTCAGCACGGTCCAGGCACACAGCCACCCACCTCAATGTCCCTCTGCGCTTGGTTGGTGGGTCAGGGCAGCCCCCCAGGAAGGAATCCCTAGCTATCCTGGGATGTTTCTCAGCTGTGGAGAGCAGCCATGTTTCACTTTCACCAGGGCCAGTTGCCGGCCGTCGCCGTGGTGATGGGCCCATCCTTGATTTATGTTAAAACAAAGTGTTTGCTCGATACCTTAGCCACGGCTGCTGGCAACGCCTGCGATCCCCTGGTGAACCACTGTCTATCTGACGCTCCCCGCCCACACCAGCGCTGTCTGTCTGTCTGGCACGTTAGGATACTTCCACTGCAGGGAGAGTCATGAACACAGGGACACTGGATGTGTAGGAATATATCTTCTCTCATGGAGGACAATCGCTGGTGTTCTCTCCCCCCCGAGGGCGGTGGAAACATGTATTTAAGGTGGAGCTAGAGAAATATTTGAAAGATTGAGCAGTTGGGGGTGACAAGGAACCAGCACAGAAGAGGAGTTTAGTTTAAAGGTACCGTATGGAACAGGCCCTTTGGCCATCAAGACCGTGCCGACCATCGATCTCCCATTCACACTAGTTCTATGTTATTGCACTTTCTCATCCACTCCCTCCACACTGGGGACAATTTACGGAGGACCAGTTAACCTACAAACCTGCACACCTTTGGGATATGAAAGGAAACCGGGACACTTGGAGGAAACCCATGCGACCACAGGGAGAACGAGCAAACTCCACACAGAGAGGACTTGAGTGGCTCTACCTGATGCACCACCGTGCCGTTCTTGCTGCTACTATGAGTTGAGGCCAATGTGGATCGGCCATGATGATTGGATAGCAGGGCTGGGTAGAGGGGCTGAGGGGCCTCCTGCTATTGTTCTGTGGTTCAACTTTTTCCTCGTCTATCCGAGGAATCGGGCTTCTCCATTCCTGGCATGGAGCAGTTCACTCAACACAGAGTAGGGAATGAACAAGGAGCAATCAGCCTGCATGGGTTCATGTAACACACCCTGCAACCTGTTCACATACTGGGTCACAGGACAGGCTGGAGTTCTGACTGCAGTCCGCAGAGCCGGTTTCATTTGTTATCATCGGCCCTACACTGTGGCCGATGTGTGAATCTTTTTAAGAATGCTCGATTGTTCAGTCATGGACTCTAAAATGTACTTTAAAATTAGATCTAAAAATGATCCCCTTGTGAAACGTACAAAACATTGCGTGAGACAATCTCGATGCTACAGGGTTGGGTAGGCGAGGACTTTATTCCTTGGAGTGCAGGAGGCTGAGGGGTGATCTCATAGAGGTGTATAACATCATGAGGAGAATAGATCAGGTGAATGCACCATCTTTAACCCAGGGCGGGGGAATCAAGAATCAGAGGACACAGGTTTAAGTTAAGAGGGGAAAGATTTAATAGGAACCTGAGAGGCAACATTTTCACACAGGTGGGTGTATGGAATGAGCTGCCAGAGGTAGGTACTATAACATTTAAAACACATTCGGCTAGGTACATGGATAGGAAACGTTTAGAGGGATATAGGCCTAACACGGCCAAGTGGGACTGATGTAGATGGGGCATCATAGTCAGCATCGATGGGTTGGGTCGAAGGGCCTGTTTCCATGCACTATGACCACAGCAACAACCTAATTGGTGATGGGATGGATTGCAGGAAGCAACTGCAGATGCTAGTTTAATCAAATGTAGACACAGAAAAATCTGGAGTAAGTCAGTAGCTCAGGCAGTATCTCTGAAAAGAAGGAATGGGTGATGTTTCGGGTTGAGACCCTTCTTCACTCAGGGGAGTGGGAGATACAGAGATAAGGAAGGGTAAGATGTGAAAATGAGACAAAAGGGATGAAGATCAAGGAACATGTAGAATAGATCATAGTTAGCTCGAAGGTAACTGAGCAAACATAAAATGTAAACGAGGACAGTCAGACTGGTCAGAGAACTGGGACGGGGAAGGGATAGAGAGGGAAAGCAAGAGTTGAAGTTCAAGAGGTCGATATTCATACCACTGGGGTGCAAGCTGCACAAGCTAAATATGAGGTGCTGTTCCTCCAATATGCTGCCTCAACCCAGCCCTGCTATCCAATCACCATACTCTGACAGTGGAGGAGGCCCAGGACACAAAGGTCAGTGTGGGAATGAGAGGGGGAGTTAAAGTGTTGAGAAACTGGGAGATCTGGAAGGTTTAGGCGGACTGAGCGGTGGTGTTCAGCGAAACGATCGCTGAGCCTGCGCTTGGTCTCCCCGATATATATGAGTCCACACCTGGAACAGCGGATACAGTAGATGAGGTTAGAGGAGGTGCAAGTGAACCTCTGCCCCATTCTCCTGCCTTCTCCCTATAACCTCTGACGCACGTACTAATTACGAATCTATCTCTGCCTTAAAAATATCCACTGACTTGGCCTCCACAGCCTTCTGTGGCAAATAATTCCACAGATTCACCACCCTCTGACTAAAAAAACTTCTCCTCATCTCCTTCCTAAAAGATGTCCTTAAATTCTGAGACTGCGACTTCTGGTCCTAGACTCTCCCACCTGTGGAAACATCCTCTCCATATTCGTTGTCTCTGTACTGTACACTGCACAATGACAATAAAGTTTGAATCTGAATATCCACTCTATCCAAGCCTTTCACTATTGTGTATGTTTCAATGAGGTCCCCCCTCATTCTTCTAAACTCCAGCGAGTACAGGCCCAGTGCCGACAAACTCTCATCATAGGTTAACCCACTAATTCCTGGGATCATTTTTGTAAACCCCCTCTGTAAACATCCTTCCTCAGATATGGTGCTGAAAATGTCTCACAATATTCCAAATGTGGCCTTACCAGTGCCTTATACAGCCTCAACATTACATCCCTGTTTTTGTATACAAGCCCTCTTGAAATACACGCTAGATGTGGGCTAGAGTGACTGTACATCCATAATAAACATGAGGGAGTGGGGGCCTGGAAAGCAGAAGTCATTGAAGAGACAAAAGGCATGTGAGGTGTCTTGGACATCGGTCGGGAGGGATGGGACCAGGGGGGGGATAGGATGGAGTCGAAGTATGTGGAAATTAATTCAGTGGGACCGGAGCAGGTCTGCCAGGGCAGTTGTGTTTATGTTTTGGGGAGAAAATAAAACCAGGCCGTGCGGGGCTGGGGAACGATAAAGTTGGAGGCTTTGGAGGGCAGACAGCTGGAAGTAATGAAATCTGAAATGGTCTGTGATATTAAGGCCTGGTGCTCATCTGTGAGATCATGGTCCAAGGATTAGTAGGAGGAAGTGTCTGAGAGTTGACACCTGGCCTCAGCCGACAGACTACCACGGCACCACCCTTGTCGGCGGAGTTGATTAGAAACATAGAAAAGACATAGAAAAATATGTGCAGGAGTAGGCCATTCAGCCCATCGAGCCAGCACCGCCATTCAATGTGATCATGGCTGATCATCTAAAATCAGTACCCCATTCCTGCTGTTTCCCCAATATCCCTTGATCCCTTTAGCCCTAAGAGCTAAATCTAACTCTCTTGAAAACATCCAGTGAATTGACATCCACTGCCTTCTGTGGCAGAGAATTCCACAGATTCACAACTCTCTGGGTGAAGAAGTTTTTCCTCATCTCAGTCCTAAATGGCGTACCCCTTATTCTTAAACTGTTCTGGACTCCCTCACCGTCGGGAATATGTTACCTGCATCTAGCTTGACCAATTCTTTAAGAATTTTACATGCTTCTATAAGATACCCCCTCATCCTTCTTAATTCCAGTGAATACAAGCTCAGTCGACCCATTCTTTCATCATATGTCAGTCCCGCCATCCCGGGAATTAACCTGGTGAACCTACGCTGCACTCCCTCAATAGCAATAATGTGCTTCCGCAAATTAGAAGACCAAAATTGCACACAATACTTCAGATGCAGTCTCACCAAGTACAACTGCAGTAGGACCTCCTTGTTCCTAAACTCAAATCCTCTCGCAATGAAGGCCAACATACCATTAGCTTTCGTCACTACCTGCTGTACCTGCAAGCTTACTTTCAGTGACTGATGTACAAGCACACCCAGGTCTCGTTGCACCTTCCCTTTTCCTAATCTGACACCATTCAGATAATAACCTCACATTTGTCCATATTATACTACATCTGCCATGCATCTGCCCATTCACCCAACCTATCCAAGTCACCCTGCAGCCTCATAGCATGCTCCTCTCAGCTCACACTGCCACCCAGTTTTGTGTCATCTGCAAACTTAGAGATGGTACATTTAATTCCCTCGTCTAAATCGTTAATATATTTTGTAAACAACTGGGGTCCCAGCAACAAGCCTTGCAGCACCCCACTAGTCACTGCCTGCCATTCTGAAAAGGACCCGTTAATTCCCTCTCTTTGCTTCCTGTCTGCCAACCAGTTCTCTATCCATGTCAATATGCTACCCCCAATACCATGTGCTCTAATTTTGTACACTAATCGCTTGTGTGGGACCTTGTCAAAGGCTTTTTGAAAAGATACACCACATCCACTGGCTCTCCCTTATCCATTCTATTTGTTACATCCTCAGAATGCGCAGAATTCCAAATGCGCTGCTATAACATCTTTAACAATCGACTTAAGCAATTACAGATGTAAGGCTAACTGGTCTATAATTTCCCGTTTTCTCTCTCCCTCCTTTCTTAAAAAGTGGGGTTACATTGGCTGCCCTCCAGTCCACAGGAACTGATCCAGTGTCGAGGGAACATTGAAATTGTAATGTCGGGGTTGTGCAGAGTGAGCGGAGGGCTGTGCATTCTGAGGGAGCGAGGTAAGAGGAGTGGAAAAGTAGTTGAAACGGTTGATGTCATGCGGCAGTCAGAAATAAAAAGCTCTAAAGAGGTTAGAAGGCCGTTCAGGCCTAATTTGTGAACCATCTTCAGTGTGGTGATCCATATTGTAGACTATGACTCCAACCCACGTTAAGAGATAGTAAGGCAAGAGGTGGGTTTATAAAAAACCATTGTGAGACAGAGGGAGAGGCTGTGAGATTTAGGGAAAGAATTCCAGAGACTTCTCCATGAACAATTCAAATCAGGGATGGTCAAAGAGACAATTTTGGAAGAGAAAATATCTATCTATCTATCTATCTATCTATCTATCTATCTATCTATCTATCTATCTATCTATCTATCTATCTATCTATCTATCTATCTATCTATCTATCTATCTATCTATCTATCTATCTATCTATCTATCTATCTATCTATCTATCTATCTATCTATCTATCTATCTATCTATCTATTTATCTATATTACTAAAAGTCTGATCTTGACCACTTCCTGTTGTTCTGTATATTGATTTTAGAAAAAACGCTGCCACTTACGGCTGTGATTTTTGGCCATCTTACTCAGACTCCCCCTCCGCTGCCCAGGACAAGAGGATTTTTCCCATCGATGAAAAATAAAAGAATTTTAGTGTTTAAAAAATGTTGAGATTCTCTCTCCTGAAGGCCATTCCCCTTCTGGAGGGACTATAAAACCTGGAAGTGTTGAGTGCCTCAGTCAATCTCTGCAAGATGGGGGAGCGAGAGGGTCACGTCTCTCAGTCTGAGCTGTGAATAACACTGAACACATGTCTACTAAACTGTGAGTGGTTTTACTGACCTGTCAGTGTCCTTAATGTGGTTTGAAAATATAGTTTGGAAATGCTAAAGCTGTGTTGCCTTTGGTTTGGAAATGCTAAAGCTGTGTTGCCTTTGGTTTGGAAATGCTAAAGCTGTGTTGCCTTTGGTTTGGAAATGCTAAAGCTGTGTTGCCTAATTAAAGTTGCCTTGCCTTCTATATAATTAAAAGTTTAATCTTGACCACTTCCTGTTTGTGCTTTATATTGATTTTAGAAAAAACACTACAACGTACAGCTGTGATTTTTGGCCATCTTACTCAGAGTCCCTCTCTGCTCATCAGGTGTTGAGGATTTTTCCCATCGATTAAAAATAAAAGCGTTATTAGTGTTATTCTCTCTCCTGTCAATCACACCATGAAGGCCACACCTCTTCTTGTAGGAGGGGGTGGGACTATAAAACCCAGAAGTGTGGGCGTGGCTCAGTCTCTGCAAGATGGAGGAGGGAGAGGTCATGACTCGCTGTCTTTAGTGGCCTTGCACCCTGCTTGAAAAGGTATGAAATGCACTTGAATTTGGTGGCCTTGCACCCTGCTTGAAGTGGTAAGAAACTGCACTTGAATTTGGTGGCCTTGCACCCTGCTTGAAATGGAATTTCAAGAAATAGCCGTGAGTGAGTGAGCTGCCAGCACAACACGCTTGAGTGACTGAGCCGCCAGCCCAAGAATCCATTCGGCCCACAATGTCCATACTAGCCCTCTGGAAACCAGTCCCTTCAGCCCACAACACCCATACTAGCGCTCTTTAGTGGGCGAGTGCGAAAGGGGAGAGGTAAGGGAGGGAGTGACTGAGGGTATGGGAAAAGGAGAGGGAGAGAGAGATGACTGAGAGACAATGTGATCAGCAGCTTCAAGTGGAGTAAGGAGAGAGTGAGATTTTTGTCCCCCCTCCCCACGTGAGAAGGATTGATTGGCTCAAGGGAGTGCCGACGCTGACCCAAAAGTCGAGTCCATTCATTGGCTCCAGGAAGCACCGACCTCCCCCCCCCCCCCATGTGGGAAGGGTTGATTGCGTTGGGGGAATGGGTGAGTGGTGGAATATTGCGTTGGGGAAATGGGGCCCAACAGGTCAGGGGGGTAGGGAGGGGAGAGGGGTTATGGAGGGTTGGAAGGAGTGACTGAGGGTAGGGAGTGACAGAGGATAGGGGAAAGGAGAGGGAGAGAGAGGTGAAGGTGGGAGTGGAGGAGGAGAGGAGGTGAGGGGAGAGAAAAGGGAGGGCAAAGAGGTGGGGAGGGTGTGTTGGGGATGAGGGGCAATGAGCCGCGCCTGCGCAGGTTGGGGGCTATGGGTTAGTGGTGAAATATTGCGTTGGCCGAATGGGGTACGTTGGGGGAACGGGTGATGGGGGTGATTGGCTCCGTGGGGCACCTGTGTCCGGGATGAGAGCCAACGCCACATTCGGGGACCAGCCCTCCCGTGTGATTCCGCGCCCCCCCCCCCCCACGTTGGGGGATGGGGCCCAATGGGCCCACTTGGTCTAGTATACTATAAAAAGTCTTGCTTTGTTTGTCTGTCTGTGATCTCTAGGAGCTACACCAAAACGGTACGCAATAGCGCAATTGTTTTTGCAGAATCTTACTCAGCTTTTTCCCGTCGATGGTCTAATCAAGTTTCCTTCCGATTAGATGTTATATTTCACGTAATTGATATTCCAAGGTTTAAAAAAGCCAACTTTAACAAGATTTTTACAGTTAAAATCCTTCCTGCCAGCTTCCAACAAACTTTGATACAAAGTTGCAATACAGGAACACTCTGTGCTTCCACCAACTTTTCACCTGAATGGGACAACACAGTCCTCCACCCGACATTTGCAACAATGTTGCCATCTTACAACACTTACTCCAGCTCCAGCTCCTGGCAGGACAGGAGGGGTGGGGCGTATTGGTATTGCTATTGGGGAAGCGCAATTGGAAATTTTTTTAAAGTCCAGTGCTGGGGGAGGCAGGGGTGTGCTGGAATCTTATGTTTGGCAACGGGTTGAGTTCTGGGACCACGCCTCCCGTGGGGGCTACAGGTTAGTGGTGCAATATTGCGTTGGGGGAAGGGTTGTGTTGGGGGACTAGGCCTCCTGTGTGACAGGGTCTCAACGGGTCCACGTTGGTCTAGTATACAGTGCATTCAGAAAGTATTCAGACCCATTCACTTTTTCCACATTTGTTACGTTACAGCCTTATTCTAAAATGGATAAAATTCATTATTTTTATCATCAATCTACACACAATACCCCATAACAAAAAAACTAAAACAGGTGTTTAGAAATGTTTGCAAAGTAAATAAAAAGAAATAACTGAAATCACATTTACATAAATATTCAGACCCTTTACTCAGTACTTTCTTGAGGCACCTTTGGCAGCGATTACAGCCTCAATCTTCTTGGGTATGACGCTACAAGCGTCCCTCCAGACATGTTCGATCAGGTTCAAGTACAGAGAGATGGGCTCTGGCTGGGCCACTCAAGGACATTCACAGACTTGTCACGAAGCCACTCCTGCAATGTCTTGGCTGTATGTTTAGGGTCGTTGTCCTGTTGGAAGGTGAACCTCCTCCCCAGTCTGTCCAGAATGCTCTGGAGCAGGTTTTCATCAAGGATCTCTCTGTACTTTGCTCTATTCATCTTTCCCTCGATCCTGACTAGTCTCCCAATTCCTGCCGCTGAAAAACACCCCCACAGCATGATGCAGCCACCACCATGCTTCACCGTAGGTATGGTATTGGCCAGGTGATGAGCGGTGCCTGGTTTCCTCTAGACGTGACGCTTGGCATTCAGGCCAAAGAGTTCAACCTTGGTTTCATCTGACCAGAGAATCTTGTTTCTCATGCCTTTTGGCAAACTCCAAGCGGGCTGTCATGTGCCTTTTACTGAGGAATGGCTTCCGTCTGGCCATTCTACCATAAAGGCCTGATTGGTGGAGTTGCTGCAGATATAGTTGTCCTGGAAGGTTCTCCCGTCTCCACAGAGGAACTCTGGAGCTCTGTCAGACAGGCCATCGGGTTCTTGGTCACCTCTCTGATCAAGGCCCTTCTCCCCCGATTGCTCAGTTTGGCCGGGCGGCCAGTTCTGTGAAGAGTCATAGTGGTTCCAAAGTTCTTCCCTTTAATAATGACGGAGGCCACTGTGCTCTTCGAGACCTGCAATGCTGCAGAAATTGTTTTATACCCTTCCCCAGATCTGTGTCTCGACACAACCCTGTCTCGGAGGTCTACGGACAATTCCTTCGTCTTCATGGCTTGGTTTTTGCTCTGACATGCACTGTCAACTGTGGGGCCTTATATAGACAGGTGTGTGCCTTTCCAAATCATGTACAATCAATTTAATTTACCACTGGTGGACTCCAATCAAGTTGTAGAAACAACTCAAGGATAATCAATGGAAACAGGATGAAACTAAACTCAATTTTGAGTGTCATAGCAAAGGGTTTAAATACTTATGTAAATGTGATATTTAAATTTTTTTTTTTAATTACTCTGCAAACATTTCTAAACACCTCTTTTCTCTTCTTCATTATAGACAATAGACAAGAGGTGCAGAAGTAGGCCATTCAGCCCTTTGAGTCAGCACCGCCATTCAATGTGATCATGGCTGATCATCCAAAATCAGTACGCCATTCCTGCCTTCTCCCAATATCCCTTGATTCTGCTATCTTTAAGAGCTCTATCTAACTCTCTCTTGAAAGCATCCAGAGAACCGGCCTCCACCACCCTCTGAGGCAGAGAATTCCACAGACTCACAACTCTCTGTGTGAAAAAGTATTTCCTCATCTCCGTTCTAAATGGCTTACCCCATATTGTTAAACTGTGGCTCCTGGTTCTGGACTCCCCCAACATCGGGAACATGTTTCCTGCCTCTAGCGTATCCAAACCCTTAATCTATACATAACTAAAACTCTGATCTTGTTATCTTCCGGTTTGGCGGTCTTTCTAATTGCGCAAAAACGGTTCAAGATAGCGCTACGATTTTTCGCCAGTTCACTCACCGTTCTCCTGTGCTGCGAGTGCACCAAGTTTCGTTCCGATCGGTTGAAAGTCGTAAAGGTTAGCGAGGTTTATAAATCTTGCTCCCGCCCCCACCACCCCCCCACATACACACACCCCCGCCCACACACACACACCAATTGCCCACACACACCCTCCTCCCACACACACACACCCTCCCCCACACCCCCCATCCCACATCCCTCCTCCCCCCTCCCACACCCCTCCCGCCCACATACACACCTCCACCCCCACCCCACACCCCCCTGCCACACCCCCCCTCCCCCACACCACCCCTCTCCCCCCTCCTACACCTCCCCGTCTTGTTATGAAGGCCAACATACCATTCGCTTTCTTCACTGCCTGCTGTACCTGCATGCTTACTTTCATTGACTGATGAACAAGGACCCCCCAGATCCCGTTATACTTCCCTTTTTCCCCAACTTGACAACATTTAGATAATAATCTGCCTTTTTGTTTTTGCCACCAAAGTGGATAAGCTCACATTTATCCACATTAAACTGCATCTGCCATGCATCTGCCCACTCACCCAACCTGTCCAAGTCACCCTGCATCCTCATAGCATCTTCCTCACAGTTCACACTGCCACCCAGCTTTGTGTCATCTGCAAATTTGCTAATGTTACTTCTAATCCCTTCATCTAAATCATTAATTGTAAATAGCTGTCATCCCAGCACCGAGCCTTGTGGTACCCCACTAGTCGCTGCCTACCATTCTGAAAGGGACCCGTTAATCCCCATTCTTTGTTTCCTGTCTGCCGACCAATTTTCTATCCATGTCAGCAACCTACCCCCAATACCATGTGCTCTAATTTTGCCCACTAATCTCCTATGTAGGACCTTATCAAATGATTTATGAAAGTCCAGGTACACTACATCCACTGGCTCTCCCTTGTCCATTTTCCCAGTTACATCCTCAAAAAATTCCAGAAGATTAGTCAAGCATGATTTCCCCTTTGTAAATCCATGCTGACTCGGACCGATCTTGCTACTGCTATCAGGGCCGGTGCTAGGAATTGCGGGGCCCAATTAGAAAATTGATGGCGGGGCCCCTACTCTAGAAAAGTAAAAATTTATGTATGTTTATATTTCGTGTAGTATGCTCGTCTTTAACCAAAAAAAACATTAAATGCTTGATATACTAAAATTTTGAAAAACTATATGAAAGTGTCACACATCTAATAAAATGAGCGGCACTTTGAAAGATTGAATGTGTGTGTGTGTGTGTGTGTGTGTGTGTGTGTGTGTGTGTTTATGAGTGTATGCGATTGTGTCTCTGTGTCTGTGTGACTGAGTGTGTGTGTTTGTGTGTATGCGTCTGTGTGTGTGCGTGCATGGCCGGCCTTAGGGGGTTTAAACGGTTTAGAGATGTTTAGAGGGCTTCAGATGGGTTCAGGTGTGTTTACAATTGTTTAGAGGGGAATAGAGGGAAATAGGGGGGCTAGAGGGGGTTTAGAGGTGTTCAGAGGGCCCCAGAGGGGTTTAGAGACGTTATAAGCCCCCCGTGAGAAATTGTATTTCTCTGAAATTGAAGATAGACATAAAGCTGGAGTAACTCAGCAGACAGGCAGCGCAGCGACTCTGGAGAGAAGACCCTTCTTCAGACCGAACTGAACTCGCGTCGGTGAGAGTACTTGTGATTGTCTGAAGAAGGGTCTCGACCAGAAACACAACCCTCTCCCCAGAGCCGCTGCCCGTCTCGCTGAGCCACCTTCAACTTCAGAGCCAAACAAAAAACACAGAGTGCTGGAGGAACTCAGCGGGCCAGGCGAATGCCTCACCAGCTGAGTTTCTCCAGCATTTTTGTCTACCGCTAAACATCAATGATTCCGGGAATGCTGAGGGGACAGGGTGATAGAGAGGGAGTAGGAGAGCTAGAGAGAGACGAGACGGGGGGCGGGAGAGAGAGCGCGAGAGAAAGAGGGAGGGAGGGAGTGAGCAAAAGACAGAGAGACACAACGTGGGTCGGTAGGTGAATGACTAACCTGCACACCAGGAAGAAGCCCCTTCTCGCGGTCCGGGGCCCTCACTCATGATGGTGAGTTAAATGAAATTCTCAACGTGTCATCGATCTACATTCCTCAGTAATGTAATTGTGTTTTAAACAAGTATTAATGACGCCGCGTGAATTTTATTCAAAGGAACACGGCGTCATTAAATGAGTCTGAAGAAGGGTTTCGGCCCGAAACGTCACCTATTTCCTTCGCTCCATAGATGCTGCTGCACCCGCTGAGTTTCCCCAGCAATTTTGTGTACCTTCAATATTCCAGCATCTGCAGTTCCCTTTTGAACACGGCGTCATTAATACTTGTTCAAAACACTATAACATTTACTGAGGAATGTGGATAGATGCAGATTCATGACATCGCATAACAAGGTGTTAACTACTTACCGTTAAGAAGTGCTAACAACACTAGTTAACAAATCGTTTGTGTATGATGGCCGTGCAGCGGTTGTTATGCATGTTCGTTTAAAAAAAATCCGGATGGCGAATTTAAAAAAATCTTTATTTAACAAAGAGAATTCGTATTTCCGTACGAAATACTGAACATTAGTGCGGGGCCCCCATTAGGCGCGGGGCCCAATTGGGAGCAATCGGTCAAATCGGCTTAACGCCGGCCCTGACTGCTATCCAAATGTGTGGCCATATCATCTTTTATAATTGACTCCAGCACCTTCCCCACCACCGATGTCAGACTAACTGGTCTATAATTCCCTGCTTTCTCTCTCCCGCTCCTTTCTTAAAAAGTGGGATAACATTAACTACCCTCCAATCCACAAGAACTGATCCTGAATCTATAGAACATTGGAAAAATATCACCAGTGCGTCCACGATTTCTAGAGCCACTTCAAGTTCAAGTTCCTTACATTTATTGTCACATGCACCAATAAAAAGTACGAATAAAAAGAACACGATACACGATAAAATTTAACGAGCATCCCCACACAGCGGAATCAACGTTTCCCATTGTGACAGAAGGCAATAAAGTTCAGTCAACTTCCTCTTTGTTCACCCGTGTTCAGGCCATCTCGCCGGGATGATCAGAGCTCCGGCATCGGAACGAAAGAACACATTTAGCGGCTTGGAGCTTCCGAATCGGCCACTTCTTACCAGGGACCGCAGCTTCCGAGACCACAAGCCGAGCTGGGCGGAGATTCAACACTGGCGACCCTCGGTAAAAGATCCCAGGACTCCGCGATGTTAAAGTCAGCGCCGCTCACGGCTAGAAGTTCTGCAAACCACAGCTCCACGGTGTTAAACAGCAGGCCCAACACTCCGGAGCTCCAACACGACGATCCCCGGTAAGGAATCGCTCGCTCCGCGATGGAATTCATTGCTGCACCGCTGCTGACGCTCTGGCCGGTCTCCGGCAGAAAAGTCCGCGCCAATCCAGTTGGTCGGCCACGAGGAGGGAGGCGAAGATGTGACTCGGAGAAAAGACGCATCTCCGTCCAGGTAAGTGACTGTTAAATGGTTTCACCCTATTCCCCCACCACATAAAAAAAGACTAAAAATAACAAAAAGTGTGAAAGGATGGGCAGCTGCTGGCGAGGCTGCCACACTCAATGGCGCCACCCGATGGACATTAAGTACCCTGGGATGCAGACCATCAGGCCCTGTGGATTTATCAGCCTTCAGTCCCATTAGTCTACCCAACACCATTTCCTGCCTAATGTGAATTCCTTCAGTTCCTCCGTCACTCTAGCTCCTCTGGCCACTAATACATCAGGGAGATTGTTTGTGTCCTCCTTAGTGAAGATGGGTCCAAAGTACCTGTTCAACTCATCTGCCATTTCCTTGTTCCCCATAATAAATTCGCCCTTTTCAGTCTTCAAGGGTCCAATTATGGTCTGAACTAATTTTTTCCTCTTCACTTTTACTATCCTCCTTTATATTCTTTATATTCTTGGCTAGCTTACCTTCGTACCTTATCTTTTCTCCCCATATTGCCTGTTTGGTTATCTTCTGTTGCTTACCCAATCCTCTGGCTTCCCGCTCATCTTTGCTATGTTATGCTTCTTATCTTTTATTTTTATACTGTTCCTTGTCAGCCACGGTCGCCCCTTACTCCCCTTGGAATCTTTCTTCCACTGATCCTGCACCTTCTGTATTATTCCCAGAAAGACCTGCCATTGTTGTTCCACCGTCATCCCTGCTAGGGTATCTTTCCAGTCAACTTTGGCCAGTTCCTCCCTCATGGCTCCATAGTCCCCTTTGTTCAACAGTAACACTGACACCTCCGATTCTCTCTTCTCCCTCTCATATTTTTGATTAAAACTTATCATATTATGGTCACTACCTCCTAATGGCTCCTTTACCTCGAATTCCCTTATCAAATCCGGTTCATTACACAACACTAAATCCAGAATTCCCTTCTCCCTGGTAGGCTCCAGTACAAGCTGCTCTAAGAATCCATCACGGAGGCACTCTACAAACTCCCTATCTTGGGGTCCAGTACCAACCTAATTTTCCCAGTCTACCAGCATGTTGAAATCTCCCATAACAACCACAGCATTACTTTTACTGCATGCCAATTTTATCTCTTGATTCAACTTGCACCCTATATCCAGGCTACTGTTTAGGGGCCTGTAGCTAACTCCCATTAAGGTATTTTTACCCTTACAATTCCTCAGTTCTATCCATACAAACTCTACATCTTCTGATTCTATGTCACCCCTCGCAAGGGACAGCATTTCATTCCTCACCAACAGAGCTACCCCACCCCCTCTGCACACCTGTCTGTTTTTTCGATAAGACTGAATATTCAGTTCCCAGCCCTGGTCCTCTTGCAGCAACATCATACTTGTAGATCAGTGACTCATGTTATGAATCATACTTTGTAGCTAAGCCCACTAGTTTAACAGAAAGCCTCCCTGCCCTTTCTCTCTCACTTTTAGAGTAACGTGCTAAGATGAAGTTTCCTATGCTGTAACGTTAATAAAGTCTTTGGATTTTAATCACGTTGTGTGACTTAAGTTATTCCAGCAGCAGAAGCTCGACATGGTGTCAGATTGAACGGACTCACTCCTTGTTTAATTATATTGCTTTTTATTTTAGTTTGTTGGTTTCTCCGGTATATATTACTATGGCTTCTGCTGCTCCTGGTGTTCGAGCGACAATTTTTCTTAACCTGGCACAGAAGCTGCTCAACGTGCCAGAAGATTTCATTATGAACTGGATATATTTGAACCAGCTGGTATCCAGATCACTCCTGCTGAATCTATACGAGACCCTGACTGCCTATTACGCAAATTCCGACAGTTATGTGAGTTACATACTAACTTGGTCATGGAGAGGCAGGGAGAACCTGTGGAAATGTATGTCAGTGCGTTTAAGCACATTGCCAATCGGTGCGATTTCAGGGATAGATGTGACCGTCTGTGACCGTTTGGTCTATGGTGTCCGCAATGCTAAATTATGCGAGGAGTTACTGCGAGATGCTGAGCTTACTCTAGAGACTCTAGTTCTCCTCAAGTGCCCGACAACTCTATCGTGAGATTAATAGACAATTGTTTTAACTGTGGGTGTTCGCATGCTAATGTTCGTGACCGTTGCCCTGCATATGGAAAGTTATGTCGATTTTGCAACAAAAGAAATAATTTCTTCAGATGCTGTCGTTCACGTACAAACAGAGTTCAAACAAGGCAATTTGTTAATTCACTTGCCCATGAGAACTTGCTCGCAGAATGTTCTCAACCAGCTCCCATGGATTTGCAGGGTGCTGGTGAAGGTTTTGACTTTGATGTACATTCCTTGTCTGATTTAATGCATAAAGAACTAGACCCCAAGGTCGCTTTGTTCGTTAACGGCAAGAACTTTTATCTGAAAGTGGACACCGGTGCAAGATGTAAAGTGATTTGTCTAGCTGTGATTAAAAAGTTACGAAAAACAGAGACTGTCACTCCTATGGCTGCCTCCCTTCTCCCATTTGCAGGAGGTCCAGTGCACCCTATTGGTCAAGTTGAGTTACGCTGCTCTTAACTCACGTGTCCGCAATCTGAGTTTCTATGTTGTTCGTGAGGATGTGCCGTCTCTGCTGGGTGTCAACGCATGTCAAGACATGGGACTTGTCTCTTTCAGCTCTTCTATTTGTCATCTGACTACAGCCTGTGACTTTAACCAACCCCTGACACAATACAAAACTTTGTTTGATGACAAGTTGGGCAGGTTGCCTGTTAGGTACACAATTACCATTGACCCTGAGGTAATTCCAGTTATTCGTCCAGCTCATAAGATTCCCCATGCCTTGCGGGACCGTGTTCAAAGTGAACTCAACAGAATGGTGTCTCTAGGTGTGATTGCTCCCGTCGCTGACCCTTAGGATTGGGTCTCCACCATGGTTGTGGCAATGAAGAAGAATAAAGATGAAATACGGATTTGTATCAATCCTAAGGACTTAAACACAGCCATTAAATTACATCACTATCCCATGCACGCTGTGGACGAGATTGCAGTGCAGATGGCTGAAGCGACTGTATTCACTGTTCTAGATGCCAAGAGTTCATTCTGGCAGATTTTGCTGGAACACAACACCAAG
Source organism: Amblyraja radiata (assembly GCF_010909765.2). Taxonomy (NCBI): domain Eukaryota; kingdom Metazoa; phylum Chordata; class Chondrichthyes; order Rajiformes; family Rajidae; genus Amblyraja; species Amblyraja radiata. The sequence continues at coordinate 40,503,292 of NC_045978.1, read as the reverse complement.
TTAACCACTTTCAGCACACCGTTCCAGCGTTACAGATTTCTTTGCATGCCCTTTGGCATAAGCTCTGCTAGTGAAGTATTTCAACAAGCTATGGAGCAGTTGTTTGCAGGTTACCCATGCTCCATTGTAGTGGGTGACATCATCATTGCGGGATGAACTGTTGAAGAACACGATGCTAATCTGACGAAGGTCCTGGATCGCGTCAAGGCCATTAACCTCAAGTTAACCCTCAACAATGCAAATTCAGGGAAAGTGACGTGAAATACATTTTTCACCTCACAAAATGTGTTTACTAAAGACGGCCTAAAAACTGATCTGGCGAAAACCAGTGCTATCAACGAGCTCCCAGCACCCACCTGCAGAGATTCCTTGGCATGGTTCACTACTTGAGCAAATTTATGCCAGACTTCAGTGAAATATCAGCCCCGTTGCGCCAGTTTACACACAAAGACACTGCTTGGACCTGGCACGAGCAACAGCAGAGGGCGTTCGACACTCTTAAGCAGCAGATGTCTTGTGCTCCTACTCTCGCTTATTTTGATCCTAAACGACCGGTCACACTGACTTGTGATGCTTCACAACACGGACTGGGTGGGAGATTGCAACCATCACGTGGTCCGCCCTGTTTCAATGAATGCAATCAACCCGGCGTGCACAATCAAATAAGATCAATTAGTACAAGTTGTCCTACACCTTTAGGCTGTGCACGCCATACGCAAGAAGAAGAAGACAACACGGACTAGGCGCAGCATATCTTCAAAATGGCGGTAGTGGCAATAAGCCTGTTGCCTATGCCTCGCGCACTATGACTGATACAGAACAACGCTATGCCCAAATTGAGAAAGAGCTACTGCCGGTTGTTTTTGCTTGCAAGAAATTTAACGACTTTATCTTCGGACAAACGGTCACGATTGAAACTGACCACCAACCTCTGATCAGCATCTTTAACAAACCGATTCATGCCTCTCCAGGGCGCCTACAGAGGATGCTGCTATAACTTCAAAAATATGACATGGTTCTGACCTACAAACGTGGTAAGGATATGCACCAGGCTGACACACTCTCGCATGCACCCTGTGAGGGTTCTGTGAGGGTCCGTCCTCGCCGGGTGATGACTTTGTTGTAATGACTGTTCGGCACGGATTACAAGGGCTGAGATGGCCTGTTTCCGTGCTGTAATTGTTATATGGTTATTTGGACTGTGTCTTTTGTTTCCTCGTCCTGTGTGGAGGATTTGGTTGCCCACACTGCTTCTGACAGTAGTTTACCGTCGCTCGCCTCTGTCATTAAGCGCGGCTGGCCAGACAAACACTACAATGTTCCGCAGCTAGTTCAGCTTTCTTTGCCGTCCGCGATGAGCTAGTGCTGCAGGATGGCATTATTGTAAAAGGACACAAGGCTGTGGTCCCTGCTACGCTGCACAGAAAGTATTTTAATGCTGTCCAAGCAGGGCACCCAGGCGCTGAAGCTACCGTCTTACGGGCAAGAAACATGTTTTACTGGCCTGGCATGGCCGAATATATCCCCAAGAATGTGGCATCCTGTGCAGTGTGCAACAGTTTGGCACCTCATCAACAAAAGCAACCACTTCTTTCACATCCGGCTCCTGCACTCCCGTAGTCTAAAGTGGCAACTGACATATTTGAGTGGCATGGCAAGCAGTACCTAGTACTTGTCGATTCGTATTCAGGATGGTTTGACATTGATTTTCTTAGCAGCCCCACTTCTCGCGGGGTGGTTTCAAAGCTTGCTCGCCATTTTGCAGACCACGGAGCACCGTGCATACTGTTATCTGATAACGGCAGTCAATTTACCAGCCAACACTTCAAGGACTTTGCTGCACGCTGGGGTTTTTGCCACATCACCAGCAGCTCTGAATATCCACAGTCGAATGGACTAGCGGAGCGGGCTGTCAAAAGTGCCAAACAGCTCATGGAACGTTAGTACAGAGCTAATTCCGACATGTTCCTGGATCTGCTCAACCTACGCAAAATCTCCCGCAACCCGATTTTGGGTTGACCTGCTCAACGTTTATTGTCGAGGCAGACCCGAGCCACGGTGCGTGTGACGAATCAGGCATTGATCCCACAGGTGGTTCCACCATCGGACGTCCAGTCCAGGTTACAACAAAAGCGTGACATTCAAAAACATTGGTATGACAAGACAAGTAGGCCACTGCCACCATTAACCAAGGGGCAGGTGGTTCGTTTGCAGACTGACAAAGGCCTTGACCGTATCGGTGTAATTTCTGGAACTGCTTCTGAGCCACGCTCATATCTGGTCAGTGCCGATGGCGGCACCTACAGGTGTAACAGACAACATATCCTGCCTGTGAAGTAGCCGACTCCACCAGACCGTACAAGTCCGTCCGTGTCCAGCGGCATTGATCCGCCTACACCAGCACAACGACCCACTTCTGCAACGGCTGCTCTGCCAGTGGCGACGCCCACTACGCCAACACCACAGTCCCCTGTTCCATCACCGGGAATGCTGGTTCAGTCTCTGTCACCTGTGAAGCCACCGGCTCTGTCCCTGGTGGGGAAACACGGAGATGGTCTTTATCACACACGTGCTGGTGGTGTTTGCAAGCCCACCGTGAAGTACCCGGGCTATGTTTGACTTTCCTCCAGCTTATTAGCAATTGCTCTGCATGCCTTATTTAGTCAATGGTTTTGTAAACATAGAAACATATGCTAAAATAGGTGCAGAAGGAGGCCATTCGGCCCTTCGAGCCAGCACCACCATTCATTGTGATCATAGCTGATCGTCCCCAATCAATAACCCGTGCCTGCCTTCTCCCCATAATCCCTTGATTCCACCAGCCCCTAGAGCTCTATCTAACTCTCTCTTAAATCCATCCAGTGACTTGGCCTCCACTGCCCTCTGTGGCAGGGAATTCCACAAATTCACAACTCTCTGGGTGAAAAAGTTTTTTCTCACCTCAGTCTTAAATGGCCTCCCCTTTATTCTAAGACTGTGGCCCCTGGTTCTGGACTCGCCCAACATTGAGAAAATTTTTCCTGCATCTAGCTTGTCCAGTCCTTTTATAATTTTATATGTTTCTATAAGATCCCTGTACTGACATTTATCTTTAAGAGGGAGGATGTAGAACAGTGACTCATGTTATGAGTCATACTTTGTAGCTACGCTGATTAGTTTAACAGAAAGCCTCCCTGCCCTTTCTCTCTCACTTTTAGAGTAACGTGCTAAGATGAAGTTACTTATGCTAACGTTAATAAATGAAGGATCTTAATCACGGTGTGTGACTTAAGTTATTCCAGCAGCAGAAGCTCAACAATACTTGCCAATTTCTAACTGAGCCTCAAGCTCATCCACTGTATTTCTTATACTTCACACACTCATATACAACACTTTAACTTTGGTATTCACCTCCCCTCTCACTCCGGTCACTATTGGCCCTGACCATACTCTCTTATCCCTTCTCGAACTTTCCTTCCCATTAATTCGGGAGTCTTTTGTAACTTTTCCTGTACTCACTTCCCCTTTAACTCCATCTTTATACTCCCAATTTGTCAATCCCTCCCCCCCCCCACTATTTAGTTTAAACCCACACGTGTAGCTTTTAAAATCTGTTTATTCGTTTCTTTCAAAAGCAAAAACAAGACAACAAAAAAATAATGATAAACATAACAATGATATTGATGCATAGGGATCAGGGTTACATTAATGGCAGGTATAACCTAAATATGAGTCCAGTGACAAAATACACATTGAGTATAGACCTCTATGTAAATAGAGTTAAGTGTTTAAAAGATATATGTATAAAAACAAAAAGATAAAAAGAAAAAAAAAGAAAAAAAGATAAAAAACTAAAAAACTAAACTAAACTAAAAAAAAAGCAAAACAGAATCTGGGCTGCAAAGAATTTCAACAATTTAAGTCCCTGTTTGTCATCAAGTACATTCCACCATATAAAGGTAAAATAATTATTATAACAGTTGTAGAGGGGACAGTTTATGTCGTATGAAAATGTTGAATAAATCTTCCCCAAGTCCTATCAATTTTTTTAAATTAAAAAAATAAGAATTATTTATTAGAAGCAGTGTACAAAAATATAAACAGCAGCATATGACATAATACATTTATTATACAGCTTCAATTTTAATTTTTAGCTAAAGATGAGAAAGAAGAGAGAGAAAAGGTGGGTGTGCAGGGATAGAACCCCTAGACTACCAAATTAGTGTAGTCAAAGAGTGAGTAAGTAAAAGAAAAAAGAAAGACGTAGAGAAATAAAAAGACAAAAACAGAAAGAAAAACAAAAGGTGATGATATACCTGCCTCGTATCCCTCCCCACCCATCACCCAACCCGTAATTAGATTTAACTCCAAAATTATGTTGCACCATACTATCCTTGTAATAAATCAATGAATGGTGTCCATGTCTTCGAAAATGCTTCTTGAAGGAGACATTTGTCACAAATAGGAGATACATTTGGATTAGATTAGATTAGATTATTTAATGACCACACAGTCAAACTGGTGGAATTCAGGTTCAGTACAGGATGTTACAAGGTAGGCTGATTCCCGTCAAACATAACATAAAACACAACATCATACAATATACAGTACATGCATGGGGAGGATATGTGCTGTTATCATAGTGTGTTCAGAATTCGTATTGCGTGTGGGTAAAAACTGTTTTTAAATCGAGATGTCTTGGCGGGCAGTGAGCTGTAGCGCCTTCCTGATGGCAGCAGGTGGAAGATGTGGTGAGCTGGGTGGGAGGGATCAGAGATGATTTTCTTCACCCTTGACACGGACCGTTTGTGATGGAGTGATTCTATTGATGGAAGGGGAGTGCTGATGATTTTGGATGCTTTGTTAACTATGCGTTGTAATTGATGAAGTGAGCATGCTTTGGATGATGGCTGTGTAGAATTTGATTAGGAGGTGTTTCCTTACTCTAAACTTCTTGAGCTGGCGGAGGAAGAAGAGTCTTTGGTTGGCTTTTTTGTAGATGTGATTTGAATTGATTTTCCATTTGAGGTTATTGCTTATGTGAGTACCAAGAAATTTGAATGAGTCAGTGGTGGATATGGGTTCGCCTGAGATGAGTAGGGGGGGTCTTGGGTTGTGCCTTACGTCTGAGATCAATGATGAGTTCGTGTGTTTTTGATGTGTTGAGTAAGAGGTTATTATCTGTGCACCAAGTGACTGCTTTGTGTGTTTGAGTGCGGTATTCTGTTTCATTATTGTTCGAGATGAGACCTATGATGGTTGTGTCATCTGCGTATTTATAAATTTTAACTGAACTATGCTGGGATGTGAATTGGTTTGTGTAGAGTGAGAATAACCAGGGTGACAAGACACAGCCCTGAGGGGCTCCTGTGCTGAGGTGCAGGGGGTGAGATATTGTGTTATGTATCTTCACCCTCTGTTGTCTGTTCCAAAGGAAGCTGTAGATCCAGTGACAGATGCAGGGGTCGATGTTCATGTCCGTTAATTTATGGAAGAGTTTAACCGGGTTGATGGAGTTAAATGCCGAACTGAAGTCCATGAACAGGATGCGGGCGTACGTGTTGGCAGTTTCCAGGTGTTTCAGAGTGTGATGAATGGCCAGATTGACTGTGTCTTCCACTGACCTATTGGCTCTGTATGCGAATTGGTGTGGGTCCAAGTTGGAGGAAGTGCTGGTTTTGAGGTGAGCAAGAATAATGCGCTCGAATGACTTCATGGCCACAGATGTAAGGGCAATCGGTCTATAGTCATTGAGGCAGGATGATGTGTTGGACTTGGGCACAGGGATGATGGTAGATTGTTTGAAGCACTGGGGCAGTGTACATTGGTAGAGGGATGAGTTGAAGATGCCGGTGAATACAGGGGCCAGTTCTGCTGCACAGTGATGAAGCACTGCTGGGCTGATGTTGTCTGGGCCTGCAGATTTATTTTTCTTCTGTCTCCTGAAGGTAGTCCTCACCTCGGCCTCCTGGATGTGGAATGGAGGGGGAGGAAGAGGAGAGGGGGACAATGGTGGAGGGACTGGAGACTGTTCAAACCTGCCATAGAAAGTGTTCAATATATCTGGGAGTTGATGATCATTATCTGGGATGGGGGTGGATTTCTTTTTGTAGTTGGTCATTTCCTGGAGTTTTTTCCAGACAGTTCTAGTGTTGTTTGTTGATATTTGTTTGTTCTAATTTGGTGGCATAATTGTGTTTGGCTTTCCTTATTGTGGACCTTAGTTTATATTTTGCAGCCATGTAGTCCTGCTTGTTTCCAGATTTATATGCAGCATTTTTATCAGTTCTTAATTGTTGAATTTCTTTTGTGAACCAGGGCTTATTGTTATATTGTTTAACAGTTCTTGAAGGGATACAGAGTTGCTCGCAGAATTGGACATATGACGTTACTGTGTCCGTGTAGTCGTGAAGGTCTCCAGCTGCGCGGAAAACTTCCCAATCAGTGCATGCGAAGCAGCCTTGCAGCTTTTCGATGGCGTCTGTAGACCACGACCTAACAGATTTGGGCGAAGGTTTTGAGGATTTTATTTTTTGCCTGTACTTTGGGATAAGCAGCAGCATCGCGTGGTCTGACTTGCCCAACGGAGCTCCTACAAAGGCACGGTAAGCCTCCTTAAACGGAGTATAGCAGTGGTCGAGTGTGTTGTTCCCTCTGCTGGGGCAGGTCACGTGCTGGTGGTAGTTTGGAAGCTCAGTGGACAGGTTGGTATGGTTGAAGTCGCCTATTGCTGCATCTGGGTATGAATTTTCTGTGTTGGATATATGACAGGCTAGTTCGCTCATGGCGGCGTTAGCATTAGCCTCAGGTGGAATATAAACACCGATTGCAATGACTGATGCAAATTCTCTGGGGAGGTAGGTGGGTCTGCATGTGATAGTAAGGTGCTCCAAGAGTGGGGAACATACATGGCTGAGTGAGGTGGAGTTTATTGAAAGATCTTATTCAGTTTAGACTTTGAATAATAGAGTATTTTAGTATTTTAAATTGAATTAACGTATGTCTAACGTTAATCGAACAATTGTGTGTATATAAAAGGTTTTCTTCACATCTGTCTTTTAGAATGTTTAGGCCTAGTTCCTCTTCCCAGGCTCTTCTAATGGTGTCTGACGATGGGATTTCTATATTTAGAAGGATGTTATACAAATATGATGTTAAATTGTTTGACTCTGAATTTCTATTCATACATTCGTCTAGTATATCTGGCAGCAAAGTTTGGTAGTCATGGGTATATGTGTTCAGATAGTCTCGAATTTGAAGATCTGAAATATTGAGTACCTTTCAGGTGATATTTCGACTGTAATTCCTGAAATAAGAGAAGAGTTCCCATCTCCTAAAGATCTCCAAGTTTTTTGATTCCTAGCCTTTCCCAATATGTAAACGTTTTATCTATAATAGATGGCTTGAACAAAGGGTTATTGGCGATTGGTGAAAGAAGAGATAAATTTCTTAGTTTAAAAGTTGATTTTTCTTGTCTCCAGATTCGTAGAGTGCTGTGAATAATCGGATTTTTATCATATAGTGTGTTCTTCAAATTTGTTGGAGAGAGAAGAATGGTGCCTATATTAAATGGCGAGCAATCCTCTCTCTCCATTATTAACCAGTCTACCTGTTGGTCAGCCAGTAAATTACATTTTTAATATTCGTTGCCCAGTAATAGTATAAGAAGTTGGGGAGAGCCAATCCGCCCGTACTTTGGGTTTACATAGATGCCGTTTAGGAATTCTATGTGTTTTATAATCCCAGATGAAGTTTGTAATCAGAGAATCAAGATTTTTGAAAAACATTTTAGGAAGATATATCGGTATTGATTGAAATAAATACAGAATTTGGGGGAGGAAGATCATCTTTATAGCATTTATTCTGCCTATTAGAGACAACGGGAGTGTTTTCCAAAATTGATTAAGAGCGTTTAATTTAGTAACTAAAGGCGGGAAGTTTGCATTGAATAGAGAGGTATATTTCCTCCAAACACAAGGCGTAGCTATGGGCAGACGCATGGGCCCCAGCTACGCCTGCCTTTTTGTCGGGTACTTCGAACAATCCTTGTTCAATACGTACCAGGGCCCCATCCCCGACCTCTACCTCCGTTACATCGACGACTGCTTTGGTGCCACCTCCTGCACCCACACACAACTGACTGACTTCATCCACTTCACCACCAACTTCCATCCGGAAATCAAATACACCTGGACCATTTCCAACACTTCCCTACCATTCCTTGACCTCACTATCTCCATCGTAGGTGATAGACTTCTGACCGACATCCACTACAAACCCACTGACTCCCATGGCTATCTGGACTGCACTTCTTCCCACCCTGCTTCCTGTAAGGACTCCATCCCCAACTCCCAATTCCTCCATCTACGCCGCATCTGCTCCCAGGATGAGGCGTTCCACACCAGGGCATCTGAAATGTCCTCATTCTCAGGGAACGGGGGTTCCCCTCCTCCACCATAGATGAGGCTCGCACCATCCAATCCAAAAAGAGATGTCGTTTACCAAAGGCGGGTATTTGCTGAATGGCTGAAATGTGCGAGCCCTCAACACTGCTCTCTCTCCCCATCCCTGCACTCGCAACAAGGGCAGAATACCCCTAGTCCTCACCTTTCACCCACCAGCCGTCACATACAAGTAATCCTCCGTCAGTTTCGCCACCTCCAAGGTGACCCCACCACTCGCCACTCGCCACATCTTCCCATCTCCCCCCATGTCTGCCTTCCGCAAAGACCGCTCCCTCCGTAACTCTCTTGTCAATTCTTCCCTTCCCTCCCATACCACCCCCTCCCCGGGCACTTTCCGTTGCAACCGCAAAAGATGCAACACCTGTCCCTTTACCTCCCCCCTCGACTCCATTCAATGACCCAAGCAGTCGTTCCAGGTGCGACAGAGGTTCACCTGTATCTCCTCCAACCTGATCTATTGCATCCGCTGCTCTAGATGTCAGCTGATCTACATCGGTGATACTATGCAGAGGCTGGGCAATCGTTTCGCCGAACACCTCCGTTCGGTCCGCAAGAACCTACCTGACCTCCCGGTGGCTCAGCACTTCAATTCCCCCTCCCATTCCCCGTCCAACCTCTCTGTCCTGGGTCTCCTCCATGGCCAGAGTGAGCAACACCGGAAATTGGGGGAACAGCACCTCATATTCCGCTTGGGGAGTCTGCATCCTGCGGGCATGAACATTGAATTCTCCCAATTTTGTTAGCCCTTGCTGTCTCCTCCCCTTCCTAAGCCCTCTGGCTGTCTCCACCCATCCCTCAGCCCTTGGGCTCCTCCTCCTCCTTTTTCCTTTCTTCTCCCCGCCACCCCCCATCAGTCTGAAGAAGGGTTTCGGCCCGAAACGTTGCCTATTTCCTTCACTCCATAGATGCTGCTGCACCCGCTGAGTTCCTCCAGCATTTTTGTGTAACTTATATTTTCTGGTTACCTGAACACCCAGATATTTGAATTTTTCCGTAGCAATTCTAAAAGGGAATTTTAAAAGGTGTGTCGGCTCTTCAGGTTTTATTGACATAATTTCACTTTTGTTCCAGTTTATTCTGTATCCTGAAAATGAGCCGAATTCCTCTATAAGATTTAATATATTTGGAATACTAACTTGAGAATTAGTGATGTATAATAATACATCATCTGCATATAATGATATTTTATTATTGATTTAGAATTATAGCCGTGAATATTCGGATGTACTCTTATACTTTCCGCTAGAGGTTCAATCGCAAGGGGCAAATAACAGGGGTGATAATGCACATCCCTGTCTATTGCCCCTGGATAACTGGAATTTAGGAGAGAGTATGTGGTTAGTCAGTTTTCTGGCAGCCGGCTTATCATATAACAGTTTTATCCATGAGATAAAATTTTCTCCCATCTGACATTTTTTGCAGTACTGTAAAAAGATATTTCCATTCTACTTGGTCAAATGTTTTTTCTGCATCTAATGAAATAATTGATGTCTTTTTCTTTAGTTCTGTGTGAGTACATTATGTTAAAAAGTCCTCTCAAATTATTAAACAAATTTCTCTTGGGTATAAACCACATTTGATCAGAGTGTATTAATTATTAACGTATTTACTTAATCTTCTTGCCAAAGTTTTCGCTAATATTTTCTGATCTGTATTTAACAGGGCGATTGCTCTGTATGATCCTGGGTCTTCTAGATCTTTATCTTTTTTGGGTATAAGTGCGATAGTTGATTCAGCTAGTGTTTGTGGTAATGTCTGTTCTTTAAATGCGTATGTATAAAGCTTGTATAAACGCGGGGAAATTACCTCGTGAAATCTTTTATAAAATTTGTTACTGAACCCGTCTGGTCCTGGTGTTTTACCATTCTTCAATGTATTGATTGTCTCTTCTATTTCTATAATTGAAATTTGTGCTCCTAATTCCTCTTGTTCCAGCGGATTAAGTGTTGGAAGTTTACAGTTATCATGAAAGTTTGTAATTTTTCTCCTTTCTGTTGATGTTTTGGATGTATATAAATTTTGATAAAATTGGGAAAATCTTTCATTAATGTCTTTTGGAAGCGTTAACAATTCACCTTTATCTGATTTGATTTTTAGGATAGTATGGTCCTTTTCAACTTTTCTCAACTGGCGTGCTAAAAGTTTGTGTGGTTTGTTGCCGAATTCGAAATTTTCCTGTTTTGTAATTTGAAATAATCTGATAACTCTTGCAGATAGAATTTTATTTAGCTTAAATTTTAATATTGCTATCTTGTTATGTTTATCTATAGTCGGATCTATCACGTTTACCAAGTCAAGTTGTCTGATCTGTTCTTCTAATTGCAATTGTTCCGTCCTATTCTTTTTATTTTGATATGCTTGATATGAAATGATAGAACCTCTAATAAAAGCCTTAAAAGATTCCCATAATAACGAGGGCAAAATACCTGGGGTATCATTGGTCTCAAAAAAGAGTTCCATCTGTTGTTTTAAATATTTACAACAATCTGGATTATTTAGTATTTGAGGGTTAGACCTACAGAACGATTTTTTATTAAACATTCCTTCTAGTTTTAAGGAGAAGGTTAGCGGAGAATGATCGGAAATAGTACTATTATGGTATTTGGGATTAATTGTGAAAGGTATTAATTTAGTGTCACTAGAAAATAGTAAATACGTGTATAAGTTTTATGTACTGATGAGTAAAAGGAGTATTCTCTTCTGGTTGGGTTTGCAATCCTCCATACGTCTGTTATATTTGTATTTCTTATATACGTATTTAAGAGTTCGCTGGATTTTGATTTTGTATTATATATCTTTTGTTGAGCGGATTTATCGAGGTATTGATCCAAAACGCAATTGAAATCTCCCCCAATTATCAGGTTTTGCTGGAATCTGAAATTATGTTCAAGATTTTATTTAAAAATTGTGGGTTATCAAAGTTAGGAGCATAAATATTTACCATAGTAAGTGGGGTAGAATATATCTCCCCAGAAACTATGACATACCTCCCATCTTTGTCTGCAATGGTGTTTTTATGTTTAAATGATATGCCCTTACGGATTATAATTGCAGTGCCTCTGCATTTGGAGAGATAGGAGGAGTGATATATTTGACCGATCCAATTGGCCTTCAGCCTGGCCTGAGCTTGAGCTTTAAGATGCGTTTCCTGTAAAAATATTATGTCAGCATTAATTGATTTTAATTGGGCAAGAATCTTACCCCTTTTAATTGGCTCGTTAGCACCCCTAATATTCCAGCTACAAAAAGTAATTCCTCCAGTTTTCTTTAGAGGGTCGTCTTGCATTATAGCTTACATGGGTTCCCTTGTTTCAGATGGTGCAACACAATAACTCAACCTTCTGGGTGTTGGGTGGGTGCTCCCAATTTCAGAACTCTGATGGTATATCCCAAAGAAAGGTGCCCTATAAAGAAAAAGCAAAAAAGGTGCTAAATAACATAAATGATTTTTTTAAAAAGCAGTATTTGAGTACACTGTGTGAAACCACTGGTGGGAAAATTTGTGTGATCTTCCATAGGTGTAAATCTCATTTAGCTCCGTCCCTTACAAACTAATATTATAGAAAATAAAAAACAGGCCAGAACCGGATATTATATGCACAGAAAAAACAACAGAACATGTACTGTAAGTAGTTCACCTAATAGGCTGGACTAAGTAGGTATTTACTATTTAAATGCTGTATTTAAATTAAAAGAAAAAGTTTTTTTGCTTATTAATAATCCTGTGTTAAACAGTCAAAGATTGTGAGATTGTGAGTAATTTACTCTAAGAGGATTACATTTCTTAACTAGTGGGTATTTACTATTTAAATACCTGATTTTAATTAACAAAATATCATACTTATTGGTATTCGTATCTTAAACTCATACTCGAATGAAAACCATCTGGCTTGAAGGGGTTAACTGAAAACTGAAATCTCCGGCCTGCCTGCCCGCCCAGCGAGTCTCTCTCTCTCTCTCTCGCTCACTTCTCCCATCTCCAAGCTCCGACGCCTCTCTCTCGTTTTGGCCTGGCAATTTCTGGAAGCTCCAACCTGCCCCCACGAATAGATATTAAACATATTTTTGATATATACCGATACAATGAACATTGGCTAGAGGTCATATAATAACCATATAACCATATAACCATATAACAATTACAGCCCGGAAACAGGCCATCTCGGCCCTACAAGTCCGTGCCGAACTATTTTTTTCCCTTAGTCCCACCTGCCTGCACTCATACCATAACCCTCCATTCCCTTCTCATCCATATGCCTATCCAATTTATTCTTAAATGATACCAACGAACCTGCCACCACCACTTCCACTGGAAGCTCATTCCACACCGCTACCACTCTCTGAGTAAAGAAGTTCCCCCTCATGTTACCCCTAAACTTCTGTCCCTTAATTCTGAAGTCATGTCCTCTTGTTTGAATCTTCCCTATTCTCAAAGGGAAAAGCTTGATCACATCAACTCTGTCTATCCCTCTCATCATTTTAAAGACCTCTATCAAGTCCCCCCTTAACCTTCTGCGCTCCAGAGAATAAAGACCTAACTTATTCAACCTATCTCTGTAACTTAGTTGTTGAAACCCAG